>NW_007727190.1:339201-463254 GCF_000696425.1 Galeopterus variegatus
TTAAAAAATTAAAACCTTTTTTTTTTTTTTTTTTTTTTTTTTTTTTTTTTGTCTTTTGTCTTTTTTTTGTTCCGTGTCCGGCAACGGATCGCAACCCTCAGTGTTGCCCCCGTACCGGACCAGGGACCGGCAACGGGATTGCAAACCTCGGTGTTGCTCCCACGCCTCGCTCACTAGGGAGCCGGTCTGTATGTGGGATCCGAACCCTCGGGCGGCAGCGCCGCCGCGCCTCCTAAGCGGTGCACTATCCAGTGCGCCACTGGGCCGGCCCAATTAACACCTTTTTTTGTGTGCAATTGCATGTAGCAAAAACCACTGTCTGAAATTAAATTTGTGGTCAAAGATAATCCGTCATTAACTGCCAAGGAAGTACTTAAGGCTGGAATTAACATAATTAGTCCTGACTCACTTCATTAAAGCAAGATTCAATTCATCATTTGAGTGCTCATTATATGCCAGGCACTATCCTGTTGCAATTTCATGGTTTAGAATTAATATTACTATTTTTAAACTGACTATAATAGAGTATATATAGTGCTGTGGGAATATAGAGGAAGAAGCAATTAAATCTGCTGGAAGGGTTAGAGAAATCTATCTGAAGGAAGCAATGCTAGCATTAAGCTGACAGAGTATGAGCTGATCTTATCACAGTGACGTTCAACTGCTTATGGGAATAGGGAACTGGAAGAGAAGTTTTATTTATTAAATGTTCCACAACAGCCGAATTGTTAAACTTCTTAGGAGAAAGGGAAAGTTTTTGTTTGTTTTGTTGGGCTCAGTTTGATTAGTTGCTTAACAGGATAGAAAGAGAAGCACATCTTCCTGATTGTGATTATGGAAGAAACCTTGAGACATTAACGTGCCTCCTAACTTGAGGCAGTTCATGAATTCCTCTGGATTTCATCAGTTAAGATTCACCCTTATGATTCTGCAAGTCCCGTTTATTTCTGTATTTCTATTTTAACATGAGAAATGATAGCCAAATAGTGCCTGATGAAGTTTCTCATTGCTTATTTTGTTCTTTGTCACAGATGAAGGCCGAATAGGACTAGCTGGGGCTAAAATAAATTAATGCAAGTGTCAGGTACTAGACAGGTGTTGGGGATGAAAAGATGAAGGAGACATGGAGCTTTTCCTCAAAGATTATGATCTAATAAATGTAGATGTATTAAGACTTTCTGTGACTGACATCTGAATAGAGCTGACTGAAGGCACAGAAAGAGTAGTAGTTGGTTTTAACTAATAAGGCCAAAATTATAGGAACTGTGTACAGAGACTTGAAAGATGGGTGTGTATTTTCTAGGGGACAGGTTTTGGGCAGGACATTCCATGCTTTGGTAACAGTATGAGCAAATGCACGAAAAGAGCCTACAACATAATGTGCCTGGCACATAGCTGTGAGGTACTCTACTAGTTAACTAAAAGCATAAACTGCACAGGGCATTCAGGCAAATGCAAGTGGTTCGGGGGCTAGAGCAGAGCAAGGGAGGTGAGTAGAGATGTCAGAAAAGGAAAGCAATGGTCAGGTGGTGCAAGTCTTGTGTGGAGCAAGAAGTTTGGGTTTATGAACAAGCAATGGAGATTTGGGGTTCAGAAAGGCAACTCCCAAAAGCATGGAGGAAGGATGGGGGAATGGGGCAAGGCTGGACAAAGGGACCTATTAAGAGACTAGCTAAGGTCTTCAATTTCTCAAATAAGGATCTGTGATTGTGAGGGTGGAGAGCAAACATGTCAAGAAGTGTCAACAGACATTAGCCAAGTCATTTTCTTTGACTCATGAAAAACTGTGGGGTGTCAGGGAAGAGTCATGTACCCTTCTTTCCTGCCAGAAAGTTGGTTCCTGAAAATTAATGACTATGATTATTGGATACTCCTAATCTTTGCTGTGCTAGATGTGTTTCTTTCTAAGGACAAGCAAGTAAGTATGGATTTGTTATTAAAATATTTTTGTTCAGAATTTAGATATATTTCTTATTTTTTCCATTTCCTATTTCATATGTTTTATGTCAAATATCAAAAATGTTTCCAGAAATATCAATTTATGGCAATGGCCAGAGTCTGTTGTATAGATGAGAGGCACATGAGAAATGGTTGCCAATGTTTGTTTTATATGATCTATTTAGAGAGTTTTACCCAACCTAGAACTGTCAGCTAAACTAATTTTATATTTGGTATATATACATGCATGTCAAATAAAATCAGTTTTACTTACTGTCTTCTCTTGTCTTTCAATTTGAAATGCATAAAGGTAGACCACAAACTTTTTTTGTGTGTGGTAACCGGAAGAATTTTGCCTCTCCAAGCTTTCTGTACTGTTTACTGAGCATAGTATTATATATTTAAAATTAAAACCATAGGAGGATCTGCCTTCAGACTGATATGATCAATGTTATCTACATTTTTTTTGTTTTCTTTTCATCTTTATTTTTTATTTTTTTAATTTTAACGTCTCAGTATACATTGTAGTCGATTTTCATGTCCCTTTACCCATTCCTCTTTCCTCCCTCCCTCTCTCCCCTCTCCCCCATGTTATCTATATCTTGAAGCCTACCTTGATTATGTAGGAATGGGTTCTGTGTAATATTAAATGACAAATCCCTCCTTCATTCTACAAAGTTAAGCAGCAGCAACAACTAATTAGAGCTATGGCATGAACTCTATAATAAGATTTGTAATGCTACCAAGGCAGCCTGCAGCTTTCCTCTGGCTGTGGGTGGGGTGGGGACGGGCTGCGAGCAGGAGCAAGTCCCAGGGCCAGTCTTGAAACACATCCACAGCATTGCCAAGGACCACAGAGGTTACTGGGATGAACCCTCAAACACTCAACACATTTACAGATGCAGAAAAATCACACAGGAATTGAGGTGCTTCAGAGCCAGATCTATAACTTGGCTCCAGATTTCTTTCCACTATACCACATGGCTCCTTGGGGTCTCCCAGGAATTGGACAATCTTCCCTCCAGAGAATGTATTAATTTTTTGTGTACCTTCTATGTACTCTAAGCAGGGTCACAAGAGAATGAACTAGTTAAAAATCTTAGTCCTGTAGTTGCTCAGTCTAATAATAAAAAATGGCAAGTAAACAGATTTTACAATGATAAGCTTGTAAAAGTGTCAGAAGAGCAGAGAGACAGAGCCTTATCTGTCTGCTGTGGGCCAGGGAAGGACAGTTACGTCAAGGATGTCTTCACTGATACCTTAGTTGAGTTATGAAGAATATGAATATTTAAGAATGGAAAAGACCTCCCTTTTCTAGGACACTCCAGGCACATGGAGCAGGATATACAAAGGCACAGAGTCATGGGAACCCATATCACAGCTGGGTCACTAAGAACAATATTTTTTCTTTGAGAGAAAGGTCCTGTCACAAAGAACTCACCATTCCTTTGGGTAAGAACAACTTATGCTGGAGACTCAAATTATTCTGGAGACAAGAGGCAAGATTATGGAGGACTTTACACTGTAAAAGTCTGAAGTAGAAAGAAAGCATTTCCCAAACTTTCTATGTGCTTGAGTGTGTATTACGAATGCACAGTTTTGTGAAACACAAGGAAGAGGGGTGAAATCAGGTTGTGAAGAGAAGAAAGGTCAGTTTTATAGAAAGCGGTTTATTTAAGAATACATGGAGTGGCTGGTTCACTTAGTCACTCAGAGCTTGGTGGTATATACCAAGGTCAAGGGTTCAGTTCTCTGTACCAGTCCGCTGCAAAAAATATGGAGAAGTGGGAAGTACAACAGTACCTCAGCAGGTAAATGTCACTTCCCCCTGGTCGGTTCATTACTGCTCCCATGGCCCAATAACAATCCTACTGGTACCCACTTCTTGATTCTAGATTCTGCTGTTGCTGTTTCCACTGAGCTTGTAAGTCACTCCTATGGCTGCATACCTGCTGCTGCTAACCCTTGGTGTATCATTGCTTCTGCTGCCTCACGGTTTTTGTTACATCTTTTTTTTTTTTTTTTTTTTTTTTTTTTAGCTTCTGCTCTACTGTACTGAGTCTCTGTCTCTCATTTAAAATTGCTAAGGGACCTAATCAGGCTGACCAGTCAGTAAGAAATAGTGATGGTCATGGTAAACAATTCTCTAGCCAGGTTACCTTATGGGTCATTTATTCCTCTCATGGCCTTTAGGTCAGGTACCTCAGATCAGGTGACATCCTTGGGCTAATCAGTTGTTGCCAAATTGCACAACCATGTGCTCCAAGGCATGATGATCTACTCTTAAGGTGCTATTCATAATGGATATTCCTTTGTGGATGGCTATCAGTGTTAGTTTAAATAGGAGAGTAGTATCCGATTATCATTTTAGAGAGCTCTTTCTGCAACGGTGTAGAGAATGGATTGGATGAGATGCGAATTAAAGGACATAAAGTTTATTACCAAAATGTAGGAGAGAAATAATGGAAACTAGAATAAGTCAGCAGCAGTGGAGATGAAGGGGAGAGAACAGATTGGTCTGAGGGGTGAGAAAGAGGGGAAGTGTTTCATATCGTGTCCAACCAAGAAAACAGAAAACATTCTAGGTACTGTCTGGTGGTGTGTGTGTCTGCGCACGCGTGCGTGTGCGCGTGCGTGTGTGTGTGTAAAACACCTTGGTTTCTCCTTTCCTCTCCTATCACTCTCCACTCTCCTATGAGGGCTTCACCTTGGCCAGCTAAGCAAGAAACCAGCTGACAGGGCAGCCTGGGAAACAGCCTGCTGGGAAAGGCAAAAAATGTGTCTGAGGGATAATAGGCCAAAAGGGGCACTGGATGAGTGTGCATGATGGGATTTATTGTGGCATACTGGATAATTTAGGGTAAATGGGCCTTGGGAGAAGTAGGATGAACCTAGGTTTCGATATATGAAATTTGAGTACAGGTCTCATAGGGAGAAAAAGTAGTAGACAACTGGAGATTGGAGTCTCATGCTCAAGACAGGGTGCAGGGAAGCTGGTATATTAGGGAATTACTATAACAGTGGTAGTTGGGGCCAAGGATGTGAATTAGGCCATTCTGGGGGAAGTTTATGAAGAATTTTTTAAAATATAAGGATGGATGGAAGACTAGTGTCACAAACAAATAAGGGGAAGGAAGAAAGGTCAAGAATAACTCCAGAAGGAGACTAAGGAATAATAGTACTAAAGGTTGGAGCAGACCAGGACAGACTTTGTAAGGAAGCCAAAAAGTGAGTTTAGAAGGTTAGGGTTGGCCAGTGAGCTCAGCTGCTTACTACTCAGCACAGCCTTGTAATACCAAGGTCACAGGTTCAAATCCCTGAACCAGCCAGCCACCAAATACAAAAAAGTTGAGAGTATGAACAGCATCAAGATACAGAAGTGAGACCAGGACTGAATAGTGTTCACACAGGATTTGGCAGATAAGGAGACTGGGAATGACCCCGGTTAATAAGCACTCCACTAATGCTAGATATGGGCATGCTAGGGAGATTGAGGCGAGAAGGCAGATTGTGGGTTGGAATGTAAAAATATAGTAATTTGGTGGGAGAAGCAAGAATACATAAAGCAGAGTATAATATCTGACGTCTCTTCTCACTTCAGCATGCTTCAGAACAAAACATACTGTGGCCTGCTTTATTCCTCATTTAAGAAATAGAAATCACAAGTTAATTTTCAAAATTCCTTTCTGAGGGAAAAACACTATGATATTATCAGAACTACACTTTTCTTTCAGAAATGATTACTAAAGTTTCAGTCAAATCAAAGAATATCCCCATTTCTACTGGCTTCTTTGAAAAGAACTCACATTCAGATTCAAGTTCTAATAGGGTCAGAGCAATTGGGAAGGCGCAGAAATTAAAAACCACGCTGCATAGGACTGTAGACTCTTGGGATCTCACTCAAATAACCTGTTGAGGAAAGTCTGTTACCATTTCCTCCCTTTCACAGAATGACAGAGTAGAGATATCAATGCACAGAGCAAGACTCAGATTCAAACTTATGGTAACTTTTTGAGCAGCATGGCTCATAAATATTTCAGATTCTTTACAATTAAAATATCCATTGGAAAACATAATGGAAGATTAAACAAATCCAAGTGGCTAACATGTCCATCAAAAGTTGGACAAAGTAATGGTTTCTTATCCCTTTGTCCTATACTGACCCAATATATGTAGAATTTTGAGACCACTTTATCTAGTACTTGACTGAATCACTTATCCTTTGAAAAAGAATGTGTTAGTATTCCTGAGAAAATCTCCTTGTTTATGTTGAGCCAAACAATGAGCCCAAATTCTAAAATGTATCAGATAAACAACCCTTGTCTGCTAAGCCTGGCTTGGCCTGCAGCTGCCCCAAGGATCTGCCCAGGCAGAAGAATGAGAGCTCTATAAGCTCTATGTTGGTCCAGATACCTGACATGACCAAATGCCTCACTGCTGAGTGGAAACCCAAAAGGAAGCAATTGCTACATGCTTGATGAACATCAAGATTGATTTTGTCTCCAAGACTCCCCTAACTCCCTTTCCCACACATCACCTCTTCACACACATCTCCACTTCACCTCTGGCAAGCCACACACAAATGACTGCTGGGGAGCTTACAATGGTAAATTCTTTCACTTCACAGTACACACAATTTTTCTGGATGGGGACTTAAGGTGGCAATAAACTTTGTGATAATTATTTTTAAAAATATTAAGGAATTTAGGGCATAAGAAAAGATGGGAGAACATGTGAAAATGAGATTTAAGGAAGTGGATTTGCAGCACCTCAGTGTGCTTGAGGGTCTAGCTCTGCCGTTAAGTGAAACATCAGGCAAACATCAGGGCTTCTCTCATTGCTGCTGTGGTTGCAGCTTGTACATCTCTTTCTACAGCAGTCAGGTTTCTCCACTTTGCTAAGGCTCACTCTCCTGACCATTCAGAAACCAAGTACTATGGGGATATTTTCTCCAAAGAGCTCTTTTTGCATTTATTTTCTACACACCTCAGCTGTAGGATTTCTGGACTTCTGAGGTGAAGAAACAAAGACTTTCCTTTAGAGAAGTGATTCTCAAAACATAGTTCTTTACTTGGTTTACATACTCAAACTTATTCCCCAAAAAGTTAAGTCCATTCTTTGGTTTGTAGTAGAAAGTGGAAATGGATAGAGTAGACTAGTTGCAGTCTTTTGTCCCTTTTAATGGTGCAGAAATAAAAGTTTAAGTCACTATTTTAGAAGTATATGTGGTTTGAATGGGCATGACTAAAAGAGCTATAATCATGGCTTTGCATGAGTTTAGAAGTTTATCTCTTTACAG
Source organism: Galeopterus variegatus (assembly GCF_000696425.1). NCBI lineage: Eukaryota > Metazoa > Chordata > Mammalia > Dermoptera > Cynocephalidae > Galeopterus > Galeopterus variegatus. The sequence continues at coordinate 346,439 of NW_007727190.1, forward strand.
TGTAATTAAGTATAATTTGTTAACTTGCTGCTTTCCTCTTATGTTTTATTATTTTATTTTTATTCTTACTTGTAGAAAGATGAGTCCATTTTTATTCTTGGAACTTGATCTTTATTTTTCCCAGTGTGAAAGAAAACTGTCTCTGGTGCCTCAACTCTCAAGGGCTTCACCTGCTGTGATGGTTAATTCTAGGTGTCAACTTGACTAAAGAATACGACAAACCTGGTAAAGCTTTTTGAGTGTGTCCATGAAGGTGTTTCCAGAAGAGATTTGTATGTGGGCCTGAGTGGACTGGGTGGGAAAGTTCTGTCCTCAATATGGGTGGGAACCATCCAATCCACTGGGAGCCCAGAGAGAACAAAAAATGGAGGAAAGGGGTGAATCGCTCTATCTGCTGGAGCTGGAATAAACTCTGTTCTCCTGTCTGCAGACATCAAAACTCAAGACTCTTCAGCTCTGGGTTCCAGAACTTACACCAGTGGCACCAGTGGCTCCCCTGGTTCTGAGGCCTTTGGACTTGGACTGAGGCACACTGCTGGCGCCAATGTTTGCAGACGTCCTATCGTGGGACTTCTCTTCACAATAGTGTGAACCACTTTCCCTAATAAATCCTCTCTCGTGTGTATATATATATACATATATATATGTATATCTTATTGGTTCTGTCTCTCTGGAGAACTCTAATACACCTGCTCATCTGGGGTTTTCCATGCAAGGTGAACAGATGCAACACGCAGAGTGAACACTCAGCGAGAGACCAGAACATGAAAGTTTTAAGTTTTATTCAATTAATATACTGAAACTATGGAATGTTCCATATCCTTGCCAAGCTGATTTATAATCAAACTGCAGTGAAACAGCAATGCTGTCTTGTAGTTATGGGGATTAATACTGAACAACAGACATAATAGCAGAGGACAGGATCGCAAGTTTCTTGGGGAGCTATAGATGACCAAGGGTGGGGGAGATTCTCGAAGTTATGAATACTCCTGACCTCCAGTAAAGCATCATTAGTCAGAAGTAGGTGACCATGGCAACTTTTGGTGTAATTGTCTACTGAGTCAGAGATGACAACACGTTTAGAGCTGCCAGATGGCAGGCTTAGACAGGTGCCAATCTCATTTTCTCACTTTATATGAAAGTTAGAGGCTGAGAGTAACATACATCCCAAGGAAATCTGGTGATAGAAACAGAGAAAAAAATCAAATTTTCTGCTCTGCTCTGGGAATTCTATATTGATGCACTTATGGTAGGCTTGCCAGCTGGTAAGGGTATCCTTCCACATTGCTACTACCGGTAGCTTATTTGGAGGAAAAACCTTTGATCCTTTGATCCCAAAGTTATCTTACCACCTAGACATCAGGGCAGACTCTTAGAAAAGTAGAAAAGGTAAATTTTTATCCCTCTTGCCCACTTTTTAAAAATTACTTGTTTCTTTCCCTAGCCAGGATCAAAGAACTTTTACTGATAGATGTACTCTTAAGCACAAATTTTGCCTGGTATGAAGGAAACCTGGTAGAGTCAGGGAGGCCTCCTAAGAACCCAAAATCTGTACAGTTCTCTTACCAATCACTCCATATTTATAGTCATGGGCTTAGGATACTAACTTTTTCCTGGCAGGGCAAAGCAGCCAGCTTATTCTGATGACAGATAATTCAGGTTCTGCTTCGTTCCTTTCATTCAAGTCAAATATATTGAGTGTCAACAATATGCTAGGCATTGAACATGGAAGTGGGGTTACAGAGGCACTATCAGTTGCTGATCTGATAGGGTTTGGGGCTGTCACCCTGAAGCTTTTGTATTCTCAGAGCCAGGCAAATCCACTTCAAATTGGTACATGCCAAAACTTTTTTTTTAATGATCAACTTTTTTTATAATACAGTAGAGATAAGCAAAGGATTAAATAGGAATTTACAATTTATAATGCATAGGGCAATACATAATTCATAGCTTATGCACATAAACCACATAAATACTGTCAAGCCAGAGACTGAGAACCCACACAGAGCTACCCTCTGCCTTCTTGTTGTAAGGAAGATCTGGTGCCTTATCTGCCAGTGTTATGTGCACTTTGCACATAACAGTCTTGGCAAATAGCTAATACTGCATAAATATAAGCTATTATTACTATAAAGAGATAGGAAACATAAAAGAACAATTTGTATACGTAGGAGAGAAGTGCACATGTCATTCAACTAATGAGTCCTCGACGAGAAAATGTTTGAAGAGAAATGTTTGAAATGTCTGAAGACTGAGAATATTCCAGAATCAAAGAAAGATAAAATCCCTCAGAAGTAGCTCATAGAGAGCTAAACAAAATACATGTGAAAAAATATATATACCTAGACACATTATGATAAAATTTAAGATCAAACAGAGAGAAATAATAAATGAAGCTTGCAGAAACAAAGAGCAGAAAACCCTCAGAAGAACAAAGATTAAAAGTTGACATCAGATTCCTGCACAGTAACATTGGATGCAAGAAGATAATAAAGTACTATATCAAGATAATGAAGTAAAAGAACTGGAAAAGTAGAAGTTTATACCTAGAAAAATTGTAATCTAAATATGATGGAGCAAGACAGATGGTGTTGGACATTCAAGGCTCAGAAAGTTTGTATTCAAAGGCCAACTTCGAAAAGACTAGTGGAGGAAATATTCTAAAATAAATCTAGGTAGTCATATGGGAGTAAGAGGTGAGGAAATAAATAATTAAAATAATTTATAAGAAAAAAGTGTATATGTGTGTGTGTGTTTGTGTTAGATAATACAAAACTAAAATTTCATGTAACAGCAACAAAGCTGGTGTGTGTAGCTTGCCTACGGGAGCAGGTGAAGAAAACAGGGAGCTGAGGGACTTCTGAAGTCTTTGTCTTGACCAGAAAGAAAACATAAATGTTGATAAGTATGGGTCTTAGTAAGTTAGGCATATAGGATATATACATTTTATATCGGCAGAAAAATAATAAATCTATCATAGAAAGTGGGAATGGAAAAAACCTGAAAGAACCAGCCTTGGGTTGGATGCCCCCCCCCCCCCAAACTTAATCCTTTCTGTAACTGTTGAGGGTGTTCTGCTCTCAAAAGAATTCTTTCAGTCAGTATTTCATTGCTCAAGTTTCTGTTTAAAATAGTAAATGTTTTATTGTTACTCTGAACATAGAAAACGTTTGAATTTTTCTGTAAGATTAAAACTCCTTTTCTCCTTTTGATCTGAATTAGCAAGGTAAGTTTCTATTGAAAAGAAGAATCTAGATTTAAGTCCTTACTGAATGCAACACAATACTCTAGTTAACCTCTTGTGAACCTTACCTGACAGTGTCCACCCCAAAAGTTAAGAACTGGACCCACCCACGGCGATTCTACTTCTTAGTCTAAGCAGCATCTAAATTTTTTTTAACCTTCTGCGTACATGTAATAGGAGGATGTGTTCAGGCATGGTAAATGGTATATAACCAAGAAACACATTCCTTATTAAAACTAAATGCAACACATATATTTCTTTGGCTAATTACAAAGTTATCTTTTCTTTTTTATGGCAGATAAAAGCTTATTTTCTTAAGTGACTGATCTGATCTATAGACTACACCACTATGTACAGATAATAAAGGGAGACCTTTATCTCTCGGTCTCTTCCTCCTTGGACAGTCTTGATTTTCTCCTCTTTGGTCTGGAATGGCTCTTTAGGGAGCTCCTATGCTTCCTTGGTTTTAGCTCTTCAGGCCTCAATCTATTCGGCCAGAACAGAGCTGCTGCTCCCCCTCCCCCGGCCCCAAGCTAGGAGCTTCTTGCAGACCTTATCTACCTTCAGCTTATGGTGTGTTCCAGGAGAATCCACTTGATTCTCATATATTTAAAAGATACTGTCATTGTTGAGATAAAAAAATAGATGTTTCTTTTCTTTGGGTGCTGCAGTCCTAGGTATTGCTCAGACTTTCAAAGAGGCTCACCTCCAGCATCCTCTACTATGGCAAGAAGGCTTGGGATGATCACAGTTAAGACCAACTCAACAGCTAATGTCAACACCAGTAAGCAGATCTGGAAGCTGGTCAAAGACAGGCTGATCATCTGCCAGCCTGTGACCAACCATTTCCAGGTTCCATGCTGGAAAGGGGCAGGCACAAGTGTAAGAGTCCTACAAATGCTGTAATGTCTCAGAAGGTAGTCTTTAGGTGGAGGATAAGGAGTCTGCACCAGCTGCTTAGAAGATATGGCAAATCTGAGAAAATTAACTGGCCACCTGTATCATAGCCCGCACCTAGAAAAGATGTGTCGGTTTAGGACCTAGCACGTTACTGCCCATGTGGAACCTTCCAGAATTTCTTTTCTTTCTGCCATGGCAACCTACAATTTAACAAGTAGTGGTGCTTCATTAATATGGGTTCCTGAGTAAAAAAGCTGAGGGACAACTGCATGAGAGCACAACCACAGCTACCCCAAATAAATCTTTGTTGTTTTAGGCTGAGATTCTTGGGACCATTTATTATTGCAGCATAAGTCAGCTTATTCTGATACAGTATCTCATTTATTCCAGACTAAAAACACAAAAGGCAGGCAATATTGCTATAAATGTAATTGATATGAAAACGGAGACTTTGGGATGCTATAAATAATTTGTGTCCTCAGTTACACTGCCAGTATTTGAGCTGTCTCATTCTAAAGTCCATTGTATTTCCACCCTATCACTTTCAGTCAAAAAATGTTTTGAGGTACAACTCACTACTAGCATGCTGAGAATTCCGTAGGTGCTAGACAAATGCTTGTTGAACAGTGTTGCACATGCCCTTGAACCAGTGTACCAGTGATGCCTGGGGCTAGTGAAGTGATACAGTCTTCGACTGTGCTGGCTAAGAATGCTTCTAGAGGCTAAAGAGAAGGCTGGCGGTAAAATTTCCTTTGGTACCTGAAGAAATTTAAGCTTCACCATAATTTCAATCAAGGGATAAATAAACAAAGCAGTATAAATTGTCCAAAACGTAATTTTAGAGTCATACGTCCATCAGTTTCAAAATACTTTAGCCATAGCTTCTCTAAACTCTGGACATTATGAAAGTCATCCCAATTGTATTTTGAAATGAGTACTCTAATTTTTCTGCAGAAAAATTCTACAGAAGCAGGGAGATGGAGATGATGTCTTTGTATTAGTAATCTGGGAAATCATACAGGAATTAAACTTTCCTCTCATTAAGTCACTTAAAGATTTAAAATTTGAGAGGAAAATAAGCTGCTCTGATTTTTCATATTTTATGTATTCATTCACTTGACAAATAATTATTGAAGCACTGTACTAGGCACCGAAGATAAAATAATGAAAAATAAATAAAAACCTCTGCCTTCTTGGAGCCTATATTTTAGTATGGGAAAAGGTAATAATATAAAATGTAGTGTTACATGGTCAGAAGAACTGTGGAGAAAAATAATGTAGAGAGAGAGCTTGTATGTGTGATGTGGAAGGATGTGATTACCATAATATGGTTACAGATGGTCTTACTAAGAAAGTGAAATTTAAATAAAGCCTTAAAAAAGGTGAAATAGCCAGCTACATAACTATGTGGAGGAAGAACATTTCAGGATCATGGGATAGCAAAAGTAATGGCCCCGAGGCACAATGGGTGTAGTACAGTCAGACAGTCTGGAGGTCAGTGCAGACGGAGCAAAGGCAACAATTTTTGTTTGTCTTGTTCACCATAAATCACCACCCTAGCAATTAGCAGAAAGAATTAAGGCAAATATGACCATATGTTAACAGTGGTCAATTCAGGGTTGTGAGAAAGTATATTTTACTTCATTTTTTAAATTTCTAAATTTATAGTAAACAATTGAAAAGATGATACTAAAAATCTCACATTCCACAAATAAAGTGACTAGTACAGTGCTGTTGACCTAAAAAGAAACTGAGGCCAAATACATATAGCAAGGATTTATTGAGCCAATATGACAATTGCAAATGTAATTGATATGAAAATGAAAGCCCTGAAAATGTATTTCAAAGAAGGCCAGCAGAGCTTGACATTTTATAATTGTAAGGGGGAAGGGTCAAAGGACAGAGAAAGACGGCCCCGCCTAATTACTTCATCAGGCTTTCTATTGGTTGCACATAACATAAGATCTGGGATTGTTACTAAGGTCACATTGTATATGCAGGGATCTAAGGTAAGGATAATAAGAAGTATTTTAGGTTATTTATGGCACCATTATGACTGTTTATAAGAAAAATGGTCTTATGAGAAGTGTTCCAGGACAGGTGGATGCGATTACTGACTTATCTCAGGTCTCCCAAGGCACGATGATTTAGCTGACCTGATCAGAGCAGATTCATTTCGTTATCAGTGCTTAGTATCTTCACCTGCTGTTTCATATCATCCCACACACCTGTAAGAGTTGATATTCTGTCCATTTTACAGCTGTGGAAACTAAAGTTCAGAGAGGTTACATGAGTTGATCAAGGCTACGCACAACTAGGAAAGAGAAGAGCTGACACTGTCATACAGGTTTTCTGATTCTAATTCCAGTATTTGCTTTTCACATTACACTATTCCACATATAACATATACATGAGAACAGGCTTTTCTACAAATATAAAATATAAAATATATTTAACTATTTGTCATATCTAGTAGTAAGAAAAAATGAAGCTATATAAAATTTTAATACAATTTCATGCTATTAATATTTGTTCTTAAAGCAGTTATTCTGAATTTACATCTTATAGTTGTTCTGCTGATCACTCCCCTTCTTACCTCCCACATTTAATTGACCTGTACACTACTCACCCAACCCTAGCCTTTTAAACACATACTACACTTATTCTATCTCATATTTATTCACAGAACTAAAGATCTATATTTGAGTCATACAGACCTCTGGACTGGACCAGAGAGAAAATTCTAATTCAGTCTAGTTAGCCTGCCCCACATACACAGGGTCTCAAGGTGGTCCTGAAGAAAATTAGAATTATAGATTGCAGCTGTTTTGATGGTTTACATTATTCTGACCGAATAAGATTGCTTTTTTTTTTTTTTTTTTGGTCACAAGAGCTTAGTCAGTCAGTGGTGTTAAAACACAGGCTGAGGTGGAAATGTATCTTGTTTATTAAGATTGAGAATTGGAATAACGAAAAGCTGGCAAAACATAAAAGGCCAGTGATTTCAGGGATGCCCTAGACTGTGCATACAAGCTTACCAATGTAAATTAAGACGGATACACTGATTTATAAGGAAGATCTGACTTTAATTTAAAACATTGACTGCACCGTGGATTATAATGGCATTTGTCTTTACCCTTAGAGTTCCATGGGCTCTCTTTATTTCCTGTATTTTAGAAAATGAAAGGAAAGACTCCCTGGGCACAAACAGGGAGGCTCCTTCTGCTTCCTCTGCAGTGGTGAATGACAGATTTCGACAGTCAGAGCTAGAATCATCTAGGGAGGACACCACCTTTGGAGGGCAAAGAAAGGTCATTCCTAAGAAACTGCTCTGCTTCACACATCCTTTATGGCCATGTGTACTAATGTCCCTGAACCAAAGCTGATACTGTTGTCCTCAACCAAAATATTTTTCTTCATTGAATATATTTATGATGCGTTTTATTTAACCAAATTAAAAATACAATTTGAAGTTTCTGGGAGAGCCAGTGTATCAGACTGAAAGTTAGAAGCGGGGAGTTCCAGCCCAGTATTGCTGCTAACTGGCTCTGTGATTTGGGGTAAGTTATTTGAGCTTTCCCAGTCAAATGATTGCTAATGTGTCTTCCAGCTTTAGTTTCATTGTAATTTGCTACTTTGGTAAGCAAACTACTAAACTTCTCTGCAGAGTTAAGACAGGAAATATTTAATCACACTCTCTCCAACCAAAGGGTTAAATTTTTAATCAGTCTTCACTATCAGAAAGTTATTTTTTATTACATATGCTATTTTTTTCATGCTGTGAGTTAAGCCAAGATGTCTGAAATGGGGAAAAAAAGTATTTTTTGGCCAGGCATCACCTAACACTAACATTGTAGTTTATTTATTCATTTTTAATAATTGGATGACTGGATCCTTATGTTAACTAACAATTAATAAACAATTAGGGAAAGGTTGGCTTTCTCAGTACTTCCTCTACTTTGCACCTATGTTAAATGAGGCCTTGGTCACCGGTTTGGACACTATAAAGGCCATGAGGCTGCACACAAAGATTTCAATTTCTGATTTCCTGACTTGGAAAGCAAGGTTGTTAACCACAGGAAGTACACTGACAGGATGTAATGATGACTCTGCCACAACTAGAAAGAGCAATGCTAAAGAACCTGTCCTGCCTTATTGTCATCTTGGTGCTGATGCTCACGTTCCAGAATAATGAAAAGTTCAAATTAATCTGGCAGGCAGAAAAAAATCAAACCAGAGTGAGAAAGTAAGGGTCAGTGAATTGGAATATACATATTAAGCATAAAAAACAAAACAACTCACACTTCTGAAAGGGTTTTAACATGTCATTTCAATGGAACAGTTGCCAGATTAAAGAAGAGTCCCTTGCTCCCAAGTTATGTACTGTAGATCATTAATTCAATAAACGTGGAAATAGTTAACATGTTTTGGTGGATCTGTGGCATCACTGCCAGATATGAATGGAAGAAGCTCCAACAACACATTTGTTGGAAAAGAAATCAGACCACTGCACACTGCTCTTTCATATGGTACATTTCACCTTTCATTTCTTTTATTAGAACTAAGCTGGATTTTAAACATTTATAAAAACTTCCCATTGCTTCCCTTTTGGGGGTTCGTATTTTACAGAAGGTATATATAAATAACCTGTAAATAATCCAGAAAGCTTACATTTCATATGGGGAAAAATATATTTACATGTATCCAAACTATTTTAACCAAAAGTATTTTGCATATCCCTTCCAATTTTTTATTGGTAACTTTTTCTTTCCAATAGTCAGTATTTCTCTTTCTGGTGTTTGCAGAACCTTCCTTCTATTTTCTCCTTCACCAACAAGTATCCTCCAACTCGTGGCTTCTTTTCAGTCAGAAACACCTCCATGTTGTTTATCTTCTTTCTTCTTAATCATTTGGATCACGTTTTCTAAAAACTTTCAAATAATAACAAATCCTAATTTTGAATTTATTCCTGAAGAAGAATTCTAGTTGGTAAAAAAGGTTTTATATGTCTTTTTCTAGGAGCCTTGAGACATAAAGTTAAAGGCTATCCCTTTAATTTTACATGTGGTAAATACAGTTTTAATAGCATTTGAAAAATAAAAGTATTAAGAAACTTTGGATAATAAAAAGTTTAGAAGGAATCTGACCAAAAGGATATATAGTGCAAGTATGGAAAGGGTCTTTAAATACTATCTCATTGAAAGCAAAGTTCTATGGCCTGACTCTCATACTTGCTGAGAAGCCCGATTGCTTGGTTTTCTTTACACTTGGTGGGAGGGTGGGTGAGAGAGGGAGAACCAAAAAAGGGGGGGCAACGAAGGGGGGGGGGACTAAAAAACATATCAGGCTACTTGGAAGAACTATCTTTTGTACCTCACAACATCTCCACCTAGTGACTCTTTAAGGATCCTACAGCAACTACTTAGTTTGGACTTTTCAGAATATGTCCAACACCATTTCATCCAGTTTAACCTTAAACACACTTGCATTTAGAATTAATCACTGGGAATTGAGAAGGCACCAACATGAAAATGAAGAATGTGGGGAATCTTTTTTCCAGAGAAATAACAAAGCAGCAAAATAGTAGTTAATACGATATCACAACTCTTACCCTTGCAGTTCTTGAGGTAGAGAATTGATGACATGTCATAAACAAAAAAACAAACACAAGTAGGTCTATTAGTCTGGGATTTCTAGTTGCTTTATCTTGAATGCACACAGCCTACATAAAATGAAATTGGTATTCACTGACGAGGGCAGAGTTCAGGAAAGTATATCTCTTGAGCTTCCAGCGTACACCTGGTATGATGGCAAGTTTTCTCCTTGTTTCTGTACACAGTTCGAGACAGTGTAGCAGTTATGTTTGCACGTTTGAATCAAACTGGGTCCATTCAACTTGCTGTATAGCCTTGCACAAACTACTTAAGCTCTCTGTGTCTCAGTTTCCCCAGCTGTTAAGTGGGGCTAATACCTGTGCCAAAGTTACTGCGAGAATAAAGAAAAATCTCTTAGAACTGTTTCTGGCACATAACAGTGCACAATATTTGTTAATATTATTTATCATTTAATCTTCACAATCTCCGTTTTAAATGGGGGTTCAGAGAAGTTAATTAATTTGCCCAACGTGTCACAACCACAAAATAGTAAAATAGGGATTTAAGCCCAGGTCTGTCTGGCTTCAAAGTCCCTACTAATTTCTCTAATTCCTTGCTATTAGAGTATGGGGGGGAAAATACATATGTGTGTGTGTATGTGTTTGTGTGTGTATATATATATACACACACACAATTTTTGTTAATAAAGACAATTTAAGTTGGTAGACATTCATTACCGCCTTAAACATATGGAGAAAAACAAACTGAAATCACGAGTTAATGCGGAAGAAAGCACCTTGGGGGTGGGAATAAGGAGACCTGTGTTACTGTGTTATCCAGTCGATTATTCTGGGCATCAAGTTATTAGTTTGTTAAAGGAGAAGCTACATATCTAGGTGCTTTCCAGTTCTAATATTCTATGAGTTTATGGATAGTATCTACAGATATAGGGTTGGTTGCTAAAGGCATTTGTTTCTCTTCGTCCGCCATTTAATCCAGAGCTCTGTCTTCAAAGGAAGCAAAATTCAGGGTATGTGTAAACGATGCTAAACCACCACATCAGTGAAAGCTGGTTCCACACAAGCACAGACCCGGGTTCAGCAGTTCCGCCACCTCCAAACCTCTCCCCACGCTGGGGGTAGCCAGGCCTCTTCCTAGGTCTCTTACTTCAGCCCATTCCCTTAGACATTTAGCCACTTAATCTTTATGCTTCTAGTCCTATTTGCAAATCCACCGCTTGGCTTTTAAAATCGCCCCCCTTTCTTCCCCCAGCCCTTATTTTACAAGGTCCACAGTTAGGCTATATGGCTGTTTTGCGTCAAACTAGAAGTTTAAGACTAGAAAACTCAGTCAAACGAGAAAAAGAAATCTTTATGATGTACATATATTTTTTTCTAAGTAAACAAAATACGGAAGTTCAAATCATAGTCCTCGTTTCCACACACCTTAACAAAGGCCGCAGAACCTTCACTTGGTACCACTCTATGCCCATCCACACCCTCAAAATCGCTCTTCTCGCCCCCGTTGGCTGAAGTCCCCGTCACTCCAAGAACTTTTACTCCCCGCCCAAGAGCCTCCTTCGGATTTAAACCTTGGTCCCGCCTCGTCCCGCCTTGCTCCTCCCCAGGGCTGGCTACGGATTGGCCAAGGCGCCGCTCCACGTGGGCTGCCCGGGCCACCGCGCGCGGCGCCCGCTGGGACCCCCGCCAAGGCGCGAGGACAAGCACGAGCCCCTCCTGGTGGGCTACCCTCCCCCCTACGGCCACCCCCGCTCCGACCGACTGGTCCCCGAAACGGTGGCGGCGGTTTGTGGTCGTTGGTCCCACGGATTTAAGACCAACAATTGAAGACCCGAAGGGGTGAGGAGGGATGGGGGCAGCGGGGTCACTGGCAAACTGCTGTTAACGGCTGGAGACCCTGCCTCCGGGCCGCAGTCAACCCTGCCCGCCTGCACCCACGCCGGATACGCAGTGGGGACCGTCGCCCGGCTGGAGGCGGTGTCGGCGGGGTTCACCCCTTCTCGTCCCCAGCCCCGTCGAGCAGCGGGACGGCAGACTCGGCTTCCCAGCCCCTCGGGGCAGCTTGAGCGGACAGCGCCCTTGCAGTCACCCCTGGCGCGGCGTGGCCGCGGCCGTCCCGCCTCCAGCTTCCCGGCTCGTCGAGGCCCCTCGACCGGCTCCATCCGCCCCGTCGCCCTGCCCTCTCTCCGCCTTATTTCCGCTCTCCCCCACCGCCTTCCGGCCGCTTCCCACCTGCTGCCTTCCATGTTCTTTGCCCGGCACTCTCCCTCGCTTGACCGCCACTGGTCCGGGCCGTCCGCCCTACCTCCCGTGCGTCCGTCCGTCCGTCCGTCGTTGCTCGCGCGCGTCGCCTCCAGAGGCGGTGGCACTACTCCCGGGGCGTCCCGACTGCTGGGTGAGGTTTAGCAATCACACCTTGTTTTCTCTGAGCTCCAACTGGGGATGAGCCTCGAACTTTCCTCTGCCTTTACCTCCCTTCTTGTCTCTTTCCCACGCCCTCTCTTGTGTGTTGGGTTTTTGAACAGGGGAAGGCTGCGGGTGTGCGGGAAAGAAGGTGACCCCCTCTCACCTGCGACACGCGGCAGGCAGCCGTGGACGGTAATACACGCAACAGGACCGTCTTTGTTTCCTAACATTTGATAGTTTTAATTACTCATTTTAAGGGGTTTCTTTGGGGGTACTGGAAAGACCACTGAACCTGGAGTCAGGACAGCCGGGATTTGATTCTGGCGCTGAAATTAATGCTGAGGTCCATGTAAAGCCCCTGCATTTATTTGGGCACCCATTTTCTCCTATGTAAATTTAGTTTAGATAATGTTGAAGGTCGCCTAAACTGTTACTCTTTACATTTGTGATAAATACCGTGACCTTTATATTATATGCTAACATAAGCCAGTATCAAAGAGGTCATATCAATAGGAGCTTTTGAAGTCTAGCTTCTCTTAAAAATCTCTCCCACTTTGTGTTTGAGAATGGCGTTATAACCAGGAAACAGGTTATGTTGCGTGTGTAAGTAGACTAACATGGATATATTCGTGTGTTGGTAGAATTTTGCTTATTTAAATAAAGGGAAAATTTATTTCAAGAATTACTGCAGTGTATAGTTGAGTTTGATAAACTTCCGTTTGGGACCTTTCAAAACTAAATTTCTTTTTGGGCTCTACTGATAGACTTTAGTTTGTTTGCAACTATGCGCTATTGTAGGCGTAAAGATGGCTATTAGTTGCTGCAATCGCTAAATCTTAACAGTGCCCTATTTTCTGCTCAAGGCACTACTTTAATTGCTAATTTTCACTTAAGAGGATGGAGTATTGGACTTGAATATTATTGCCAGAAATTAGAATACATATCAACACTTAAAATATAAACGTGATTACTGAACGTCATGAGGTAAGAATTACTAATAATGAGAATATACACAACTTATGGAGTGAAATTACACCTCATATATTTAATGATATTATTTTTGTTGTTAGGAAATAGACATGTCGTTTTAAGGAGGATTCGTGAATAGAATTCAAATAATTGGTGTAAAAATTGTCCATTTTACATATTAATGCTGGGTATTGTTTTCCATTTTAATATTATTACCTGAAGGTTGGTGAGGCAAGAAAATGAGGGAAGAAAATGTGATCTCTATGTTCAAATTAATAACAGATTTCAAATAACAGAGTATAGAAGACCTTACTTAAGGAGTAGTAGTGTACTTAATTTGGACAAAAATGTGTGGATATCTTTATCCTACATTCAAAGAGTGTATGTATGTGCTTTTGTGTTAAAAGCAATACTTTAAAAATTTATTATTAGTTACAAAGTTTTTTTAAAAAATAGTTCAGTTGAGTCATTCTAAATTTAAACCTGCCTTCTGCAGTAACACTAGTACTCAAACTTTTTATACATTATGTATTTAACTTCTAACAATAAAATGTGTTCTTATTTAATAAAAATAATTTAAAATGAAATTGAACTGATTCATCTATACATTTTTATTTTGAAATAATTTTAAATTTACGTACCTACACAGTTTTGATTAATCCCTCTCATTTTCCAACCATGTTGCGGTATTGCAAAAAAAACCTCCATTGACCTGGCAATCAATGTACCATACTCAGTAACAACTGAACTAACGAATCAGGAATATAATACCATGTAATTTAAAGATCTAATGTGCTTTTTATAAACGTATTTTGATATCTTAAAAATTGTCTTTTTATTATTACGTTTAGTTTTTAAAACCCACAGTAAAATGTAATAGTCACCTTCAGAGCTTTATAAATTTTTACGGTAATTTGGAAGATGAAATTTCAACTTAAGTAGTTTGAACACAGCCGAAACAAATTTCTGTAGATAAATTATTTTTGTTTATATTTTGCTAAAATTGTGCTTGCCATTTTTTATTAATATATTTTCTATTTTTGAAAGGCAATACCAGTACAAGTTTGAAATTTTGTGTTTTTCTTAACTATTAAGATGCTTAAAATTAAACACGATATAGTTAGCAGTTAAAGCTAAAGACTTGGTTCAGATTGTCACTTGAATATCTATTTTGTGATTGGCTATGCTGTCTCAGCCTTTTATGTCATAGCTTAGTGGGTTTCTTCTTTTTTTCTTTTGAAACCAAGCTAGAGAAGCATTTTGAAAGTCCAAAGTTCAGGAAAAAAGATTTATCTGTGAAAGCTTGAGTTAAATATGCTACAACAATTTTTAATCTACCTTTTCCAGTTTTTTTTTTTTTTTTTTTTCACAAGCCATTTATGTCCTCCTCTTGCTCAGGACTCCTCTTTCTCTTAGTCGGATTGTTTGGGTCAGCAGGGTAAGGAAAATAGTTTGTAGAACACTTTGGAATGTGAATCCACAGCGGAAAATGGCAGAGAACTAATTGAGCTGGGAAGCCTAAATTGGTATATCAGCTTTGTCATAATGTACAGGATTGCTATGCTTCCTTGGACATCTAGGTAACTTTCAGATTGAGTCTTGAATATTTTAGAATGAACATAAAGATATTGTATGCTTGCTTTAGATTTGATTATAATTCTCTGGCTAAGATTCTTAAATTCTGGCTTTTTTAGAAATATATTTTGGTTAAATTAATATGGTGTTAAAGTTAGGTATTTTAAACTTTCCTAACTGTGAATTATACAGGTGTATATGTTACTTTTGCTTTGGAGGCTCTAAAATGAGAACACATTCCTTCTAAAGAGAGGATGGGATTGGTGATTCCAGTATGTCTTATACTTCTGTAATTTTAAGTTTTTGTAATATCTTGATTGAGATTTCTTGAAATGTATATAGTCTAGCATATGTTTCTAGTAAAAGGAGTCTTTAATGTGCAGACTGGCCCGTTATTTCAGCATAAGACCCTAGATTGTGATCTTTTAAAAAATACATTAGAGACATAGATTAACAAAAAAAATAGATGGCTATAAGGTAATTGTATGGGTGGGTTGGGTTGCAGAAATCAGTCGTTTAGAGCTAGTTATAAATAATAGTTAAAAAAAAAGTCCTATTTATTAAATTAAAATCTACATTTTGGGTAAAATGGGAGCAGAACCCGTATTTGTCTATTGCTTTTATAGACTATAAGTAGCATATGTAAGGTAGCATATTAAACTAGATTCTTATTTTTTCTTTTACCCTTTTTCCTGCAACATATTTAAAAAATATAAATCTTACACTTTCCTATTCTCCACATTATAGGAACATGTTTAGTGTAGTTGGCCAGTATGATGTCCTGTGGGATGTTGAGGCCTGATGAGTCCCTCTGGAATAGATTATGGAAGAGAGCCAGAGTTTATGAATTTCTGAGGCAACATGAGAGACTAGGGTTTGAGCTCCAAGTCTTTTCAATTACTAGTTTTTTGGCCTTAGGAAGTCTTTTTAGCTTATTTGCTGTTGGTTTTCTCATGAATAAGTTAAGGTCCACTTATAGTTCTAATGTTTTCTTACTATAAAATCTTCAATGATGGTATACCAGCAAAACCTAGAGTAAAAACAATCTTAAATAGAGAAGGGTAGTTATATCATTTAAAATGCTTTTAATTTTAAAGTGATGATTATGGAAAAATATTGCATTTTTTTAAAAGACAAAGGGCTGGATGTTGGTTGGTCAATTAACTGTTATCTCATTAACGGTTTTGATAATCAAAAAATAACATTTTGTATGAGGATTTATTAATACATTGTTTAATTTATTGGATTTGATGTCACATAAATCACATCTGTCCCTGGAGTGTAGGTACAAGACATACAGTTAGCTGATAGTACAGACTTAAGACAATAACGTTAGTAAGATTTCTTCCCTACTTCCAAATTCTGCCATTTAATAAATATGAGCCTAGTAAATTAGAAGAATCTAAAAAAGATATAGATGAAGAGAAATAGGATAGTGCCTGTCATGTTGAACAGACGAGGGGAGGAGGAATTGAGGGAATGCTGAACAGCTTTTTACTTTCTCTGCAGGTGGGCCATTACAATGTAGCTTTATTGTTAAAAAAATAAATAAATTTTTTCCAGAATATCACATAGGCCTGTTCTTCAAATGTAAGTACATTTTAAGATGAATTTTCAAGGCCCAAATAATATTGGTGGGTAGATATTTTATGTCATTACAAGGATGACAGAATGTTGACTGTTTAAGACAATGCAGAATCCTGTTATTACTCACTGGTTAGACTAGGGAGTTTTAAGATGTTTTCAGATTAAATTTGGACAGATAGCTATTAATTGAGTTTGCCAATATTAAAAGTTATATCTTGGCGAAGGGGGATAAGTTAGGCCATTTCATGGATGGAACACAAGTGGGTAGAAGACCAGAAGGGAGGTAGGAAGAACTGGCGGGTCGAATCTGATAACCAGGCAAGCTGAATTTCCTCATGGTAACATTTTGCAACGGTTGAGTACCTACTGTCCTTTTTCAGATGGGCTTTCTAGTTAAGCACAGTACATTCCACTTTTTATGGTCTTGTACTTGCCATCTACTCTTAACATTTCTTGCCAGGGTCTTGTAGGCATTCGAGTTGTTTATTTAGTAGATATTCAAATATAACATGTCCAAAACAGAACACTAATCTTACTCTTAAAATTTATTCTACTCAGCCGTCTTCATTTCTCTTCTTTTTGCCCAGGCCAAAACTTTGGGGTCATTCTTCACTTCTCTGTTTATCTCACAATCCATATCTGATATTTCAGAAAATTCTATTGGATATACCTTCAGAGTACATCTCAAGTCAAACCGCTTCTTTCCTCCTCCACCTCAGCCTCTTTGTTCTATGCCATTGTCATCTCTCACCTGGATTTTAGGAGTAGTCTTCTCCCTGCTTCCACCTTTGCCCTTAGGCTGACTTTTCAAATTTTAAAATGAAAGATCGTATTACTCCTGTGCTCAGAATCTGCAGTGGCTCGTCATTTACTCAGAATAAAAGGTGGAGTACTTACGTTACCTAACTTAAAAGGCATATGTGATGTGGCTGCTAGTTACTTCACTGCTACCTCCCCTACTGCTGTCCCCTATCTTTCCCTTATTGGCTCCTTTTCTGTGCCTTGTATATGGCAAGCACACTTCTATCTTAAGGCCTTTGCCTGTGTTTTCCATTTGTGTGGAGTGTTCTTCCCAGATAGCTGCATGGGTAGGTTCCTTGGTTCTTTGCTCAGAGGTTATGTTCTTAGCGAGGACGACGTTAGCTGTCTAGTTTAAAATTGCACCCTGTCTTCTTCTGCCAGCCTCTCACCACTCCATGTGCTCTATCCCTGTTTCTTTTAGGTATTATATTATTTACTTATTATTTTTATTATCTATCATTTGTTTTCTCCAATGGAATATAAAGTATTCAAGGGAGAAGGAGGAATTTTGTACTTTTATTTACTGATGTATCCCAGGCGTAAGGAATAGTCCCTGGGATACAGTTGGTGTTCAGTACAGACTTGTTGAATAAATGAATGAATTTGGGTTTATGGTCCCTGGTATGCAGTTTGTGTTCTCCTTACTGTTTTGTTAGATATTGAAAATAATAGATACATTTATAGTGCTTATATGCAAAGGACTGTTTTAAGCCCTTTATTTTGAATCCTCTGAGTCCTTCTACCCTGTGAAGTAATAACAAAACACAGGCATTGAGATAACTTGTCCAGTGTCAACAGCTTAATGGAGGGAAGACCAGGATTTAAATTTAAGCTATCTGGTACCTGAATCTGCTCTTAACTTTGACTCTGTGCTGCTCTTTTTATTTTAAGGAAATTAGCTCTTTATCGTGTCTGTTGCTGATGATTTTTTCCCGTTTGTAATTTTTTTTTTACTTAGTTTTGTGGTATTTTTTCCTTCCAAAATTGTTTTTTATGTAGTAGGAAATAATCTATTAATATTTTCCTTTGAGGCTTTTTTGGTTTGTTTGTTTTTTAGATGGGCTTTCCTGATTCAAAGACTTAAAAAAATAAATTTACTAATTTTTTCCATTAGTTTTGATTTGAAATAGAAGTTTAAGATGATCAGATATATATTTTATACCACCTTGATAGCATTATGAAGATTTTGCTTGAGGGGGACAAGACTAAAAGTTGGAAAAACATTTAGGAACCTAGCACTAATTCAAGTAAGAAATAATTGTCTGAGAACAGGTCAGGAAGAGACTGATTTCAAGAGATATTTAGATTAAATCTGGAGGTCTCTGTGACTCATTACCTGTGAGTCAAAGGAAGACTCTGGGATTACTCCCAGGTTTCTGATTTTGACAGTTTGGTAGAGAGGGAGTGTTTGCTATGGTGCCATTTATTGGTTGAATGGATGAATTGATTGAGATAAGGTAAAACAGGAAGGAACAGGTTTGGAAGATAAATAGGCAGTTCAGTTTTTGATATGTTGAATTAGAGATAGGTAATGAACATCTCATTTTCAACATTTATGTTTATTTGGCAATTTGATAAATGAGTCTTAGCTTAGGAAAGAAAATTGGGCTGCAGGTATGAAGTTTAGGGAAATGAGGTAGATGGTAGGTAGAAGCACTATGGGTGCATGAACCACTTTCCTGCCTTGTTTTTTTCAGAATTACTCCATTTGATGTAATATAATAATAGCTTGGAAGAAGCTTTAAAGACTGTAAAAAGATTTTGTGTATGTGGCATATGATATGGATGTGTTTGTAGCTATATTCATCATCACTCAGAGAAATGTAGATTTTTCAAAACTAGGAAGGACTTAGAGATCACCTAATTTAGCTATATTAATTTATAGTTTTTGAATACTTCATTTTCATAAAGGTCAACTGCGGGGGAGGAGTTCCTGTTCTTTGGGGCACATTCAAGTAAAGTTGTGGCAAAAGGTATGCCAGGATAATTTTCATGGCAGGAAGGGGTGTTTGAAATCAGGGAGATCTTGGTTTGAATTCTGTCTGTGCCACTTTCTGGCTCTGTGGTCTTGGTTGATGTAGTTTTTCTCTCTAAGCCTCAGTTTCTTCATCTAAGTGAAAATAATAATTTTCTTTTAGCAAGGTTAATACTCCCTTCTGGATGTTGTAGAGATTAGAGGTAATTTGTGGAAATGTCCTGGCATTTATAATAGCCCCCTACTAAGTACACTGAACCTCTTATGATCATTATGCCTTATTTCTATCTGTTGTCACAATTTAGTTTTGAAGCCATTTATAGTACTTGAAAGATGAGTTGAATAATTGGATTCTAAGCTATAGTTATTTGCAGATTTTTAATGATTTGAAAAGTTCCAGTGTATGCATAAATATTAGTACGATAGTACCTCAGAAAGTTCGTGGATTCATATTATTTTTTAATTTATTTTTTCATGAACTTTTTGAAATACCCTTGTATTTGTGAATAATTTTTTTATTATTTAAGGACAAAAATCCTAGGGTTTTTTTTTTTACATCAGTTAACTGACTTATTATTCATAAAAACTCTGAGATATCCATTGTTATTATCTGCAGTTACAGATGAGAATACTGAGGTACGAAGGAGTTAATTAACTTACTCAAAATTATACATCTTGTAAGTGAAAAGGAATGATTTGATTCCAGGCAGTCTGGATCTAGAGCCATCATGCTATATACTAAGTACTAGTGAGGATAACTGTAGTAAGTTAGCAGTGATTCTTTGGTGACATCCTCTACACTCCCACCCTCACTACAGATCCACTGTAGAGATGCTGATACTTTTCTGTACGTATCTGAGTACCATATCATACCACCCCTCCCCCCTTTGTGAAACAAAAGATGTTTTTGGAAAAAGTGTATTGCCTGTGTCAACAATATGGGTGCATAAAAAATTATGATGCACTGCTCCCTAGTATTTATCAAAACTAACCTTTATTTGATCCTTATGGAATTTTAACAAGCCTCTTACATACAGTGTATCATTTAATCTTAACAACAACCTTGTGATAATTTATGTGGGTAATCCCATTTTCAGATGAATGGACTAAAGTGTAAAGAATTGAATAAGTTACCGGAAGTTGGACAACTAGGAAATCTGAAATTGAGGTTCTGTGGCTCAGAATTTCATACTTTTTCAAATGCTGTGGTACAGTGACTTGGCTTCATTTATAATTAGGAAGTTTCTATTGAAAGCCAAAATAGCTTTCCCAGTGCATTCTCTATGCTGTGAATTTCAATTTTTAAATTTATGGTAATGTTAAATGAAAGGGATGTGAAATTAACAAGAAACAATAAATCACAGCATTGCATTGATCATTGGGGAAAAAAACTTAAAGGCTATGGTAATTAATTTCATTTTAAAAAATTAAAACACACATATGGTGATCAGCAGATGTCTCAGCTCCTCTGTCTTAGCTCCTGCCCAACCATTGATGTAAGTTTCTTAAGCTTGGAAATCATAGTAGCTTCTGTTTCTGCTCAGATGACAAGGGGTTGTGCTCCCTGCTCTCTCGATTAACTTCATCTAGTAGATGGGTACAGGGGTAGATTTGAAGCTCTCTTTACTTATTCCAAGCATCTGTTCAATTTCTGATAAGTGGTGAAGCTCTTGAGGATTGCTGGCAGCATGAGTAGTATTAGCATTAGGTTACATGAATCTGTCAAGTATAAGTCACAGAAAAATCCAGTTGGCGTAAATGATAAAATGATTTAAACCTTGGGCTGTGTAAATGATGCAGTGATCATATATTCAGAGATAGCGGTATATTTTTACTCTTTTGGCTTTCTTTTTTCTTCTCTAACTCTCACTTCTGTTTTCCTGTTCTTTGTTCCTTTCTCTTTATCACTTTTGCCTCTTTTTCTTATAGCTTAGGCCTTCTAAAGGTACTGCCTTAACTGATCAATGATATTAAACAACTTTTCCACTTTCTGCTGTATCGAAGAGCTTTGGGGTCAGAAACCCAAGGGGACAGTGAAGTGTAATCACCAACATGGCAGCCACAACTGTCTTTGGTTTCTTGCAACCCAAAGAAATGCTCATAGATTCCTGGTACTCTATGTCATAAACTTAAACACTATTATTAAACTTTGTTTTAGGAACTGCAACCATGAATGAAGAAAATATAAATGGAACAAATGGATGCAGTAAAGTTCGAACTGGTACTCAGAATGAAGCAGCATTACTTGCTTTGATGGAAAAGACTGGTTACAACATGGTTCAAGAAAATGGGCAAAGGAAATTTGGTGGTCCTCCTCCAGGTGTGGATTTGTTTATATTCTTTTAAATTAAAAATTTTAAGTAGTCATTTAGATTAGGTGAAATTCCCACAAGTGTCCCAAACAATAGCTGTATGAGGGGAAGTAGGTAAATTATAAATGTTATGTATATCTTACCCTTACCTTTTTTCAACCCTGCTCTTGCTTTAAGAAGCAGTTGAGAAAGAAGTTGGGTTGGGTTGAGAAAGAAGTCAGGGCAGTGGGGAAAAAGGTATTCTGTGTAATAATCTAGGTATTAAAGGGGAGGTCATTTGGGGAGGAATTTGAAGGAGCAGTGAGTAGAGGAGTAGTGTTTATACTAGGAAAGCAGGTGCAAACAGATAAGCAGATGCAGTGCGACCTTTCTACCAATAGCCAATGCAGTTCCTTTGCTCATCACCCTTCAATTAACTTTATCACACTTAAAATAAAATTCTGGCTTCTAGTTACCTCACGGCTATGTCCCTTACTGCTTTCTTCCTCCCTCAGGTACACTTTAGCCATACAGACTCTGTATTCTATGTGTTTCTTACATATAGAGCACTTGCTTTCTCTTCTTCCTGAATGCCCTTCTCCCAGGTAATCCTCGTGGCTCTATTAATTTTTGGTCCCAGGGTGACCAGAGATTTACTTGGCCACTCTATTGAAGATAACACCTCTTATGTGGCTTGATTTTTCTTCATAGCACTTATCACTCATTCATTGTTTCCCTTCCCTATTGAATATAAACTTTATAGAAAAGGGGGCTTTATTTTGTTTGCTTTTGTATCCGCAACACTTAGAATGGTGCATGGCACATAGGAGATTCCAACAAATTTGTTGAATGAATAATGATTGAATAGTGAATATAAATCTCTTATTAGAATTTGTGTGTCTATTTTTGTCTTTCAGGGTGGGAAGGTCCACCTCCACCTAGGGGCTGTGAAGTTTTTGTAGGAAAAATACCTCGTGATATGTATGAAGATGAGTTAGTTCCTGTATTTGAAAGAGCTGGGAAAATATATGAATTTAGACTTATGATGGAATTTAGTGGTGAAAATCGAGGTTATGCTTTTGTGATGTACACTACAAAAGAAGATGCTCAGTTAGCCATCAGAATTCTTAATAATTATGAAATTCGACCAGGGAAGTTTATTGGTGTGTGTGTGAGCTTGGATAATTGTAGATTATTTATTGGAGCCATTCCCAAGGAAAAAAAGAAAGAAGAAATTTTAGATGAAATGAAGAAAGTTACAGAAGGAGTTGTAGATGTCATTGTTTATCCAAGTGCAACTGATAAGACCAAAAATCGTGGTTTTGCATTTGTTGAATATGAATCTCACAGAGCTGCTGCTATGGCTAGAAGAAAATTAATTCCAGGTAAACCAATTCATTTAAAAGTTATTCATGTTAACCTTGTTATAAATATGGAAAAATGACAGTACGTCATAGATCGGTATTATCAAAATATGTAATGTACTTCAAGAGAGATAAAGAAATGATTAAGAAAGTAAAATAAATTATTCTAAAAAACAAACTGTTCCTATTAAATAAGTCCTATTAAATATTTTTCTGATAGTTGACTGATTTACTGAATATGTATCTTCAACTGAGCTGATAATTATTATTTAATACAAGTCCAAAAGGGCAATACTTAATTCTTCTAATAAAGGTTTATATTTGAAGTGAATTTATTCTTTTGACTCTTAAAATAATTTCACCATAAGTTCTGGTTAGGTTTGCTTTAGTAAAAACTTGTGAGAACAGGAAGCAAATGATTAACCAAATATATTGATATGTATTTGAGTTTCTGCTTCTTTGGACTTTTATCCTTTGTATTAATTCTCTTCAAATTAATTTTTTTTTTTCTGTTTTACAGGAACTTTCCAACTATGGGGCCATACCATTCAGGTAGATTGGGCTGATCCAGAGAAAGAGGTTGATGAGGAAACCATGCAGAGAGTTAAAGTTCTCTATGTAAGAAATTTAATGATCTCAACTACAGAGGAAACGATTAAAGCAGAATTCAACAAGTTTAAGTCTGGTGCAGTTGAACGAGTAAAGAAACTTAGAGATTATGCTTTTGTTCACTTTTTCAACCGAGAAGATGCAGTGGCTGCTATGTCTGTTATGAATGGAAAATGCATTGATGGAGCAAGTATTGAGGTAACACTGGCAAAACCAGTAAATAAAGAAAACTCTTGGAGACAGCCTCTTAATGGTCAGATTATCCCCAATGCTGAAAACCTGATTGTTTTTACTAACAAAGAAGAGAGCCACCCAAAAACTTTAGGCAAGCCACCAACTCTTCCTGCTCGTCTCAATGGTCAGCATAGTCCAAGCCCCACTGAAATTGAAAGATGCACTTACCCTTTCTTTCCTGGGACAAAGCTTAGTCCAATTAGTATGTATTCTTTAAAATCTAGTCATTTTAATTCTGCAGTAATGCATTTGGATTATTACTGCAACAAAAATAATTGGGCACCACCAGAATATTACTTATATTCAACAACAAGTCAAGATGGGAAAGTACTCTTGGTATATAAAATAGTCATTCCAGCTGTTGCAAATGGATCTCAGAGTTACTTCATGCCAGACAAACTCTGTACTACGTTAGAAGATGCAAAGGAACTGGCAGCCCAGTTTACATTACTTCATTTGGGTAAGTTTAAAAATACTTTAAATAGTATTGTAGAATATGAAATCAGGAAATATTATATATTATTTATAAACTCATTATTTTGAACTCTTAACATTGTGGCAAGTATTTAACATAAATTTTATCTCAATTTTATGAATTCCTGATAAACTTTGTTGAAAGTTGTCTCCTTTGTACTCTTCCTACGTTTAGCCTTCTAAGCATTACTTACTTAACTAGGGGAAATGGTTTTGATTTACTGTAGAGTATGACTTTGTTGCATTAATTTATTGATTTCTAATGACTAATCCATTTGAAATAAAAATTTCTATATATATATTACAGGATTTGTTACTTAAACCAGTTTACAAGAGTGTCCCTGCATCTTTGGTGAAGTCTACACAATGATCTTTTTTGGGGGCAGGGTAGGGAGTTGGTAGAATTGGAGGCATTTCAAATGGGTCATGTGTAGACATAGCCTTATGCTCACCAATCTGGAAATTTGTCATTATTACTCATGAAAAAGCATCATTAGGAGATGTTTATGACCATTCTCTTCTTTAATTCCATGCTTTTTAAAAAGTAGGTTTTCTCTAAAATGTTTGAAGGATAATTAAGAAAGGCTTTGGACATGTAAAGATATGCTAAGTAAATATTTGATGTTTTGAAGGAAGACACATAACATCACTCTGGTGTTTTCCTACTCCCTGTTGTTTTTTTTGTTTTTGTTTTTTTTAATGTTAGCCTTTTCTCCTTTCTACCGGTTTGTCTCATTTACTAATGCAGCTATGGATTTTAGTTGGTGATTATTTTTGCCCAAAGTAATATTTATTAGAAGAGTAGTGATTTCTCAGGAGTCATCAATAAAAGGGAAAGGTCTCCTACTAAGGATTATAATTGTTTCTTGATTATAATTGTCAAATTCTTATTTTAAATTGGATTTTTTATATGGTTGCACATCATACTACTGAATTACATCTGTTTAAAATTGATATTCTCAAATTTGTTTAAGAGAAGGCAGTCAAAAAGGAACAACATTGTCAAAAGGGAGAGTAATTCTATACATTGTATAGAATTGCTTTATCTGTCATAGCCACTCCCATGGTTTTATGAATATTTTAAGAGATTCTGATTTGGAGATCTCATCAAAATTTTAGGGCTGAAGGTAGGGTCCCCTTCAAAGAAACTTTTCAATAGTGTCCTTAATTATTAGTTTGGAGATATTTGGGAATTTAGCAATTATCTAAGTTGATAAATCCTTAGTATGGTTTTTATTGATTGCACAATTTGTGTCTTATGTATTTCCTAAGTCTCCATTTACCATCAGGGAGAAGAGCAAATAAAATGTAAGCAAGATTCAAATATAAACAAAAAAATTAGATCTCACCCTATGGTGTGTTTGGGTGCAGTATGCAAGGCCCGAAGCCTTATCTTATCCATAGACAGCAACACAAAAATCCTTATTGGGCTTGACTAGAAATATAAGTGAAGAATGTTGAGTTAGAAGTAGGAAATAGATTTAGGCAATTGAGAAAGAAAATTAAGTGAAGCAGAAGAGCCACAGATCAGGGGTCTAGGAAACTTTGATGAGAAAATAAATGTCGGACCTTCAGAGGTCGTTAAAGTAGAGGCAGGAGCTACCGACAGCCAGGAGGTTACACGTAGCCACATGGCAGGTTAGGAATGGATTGACTATTGCTGTAGACATGTTCACTCACTTTTTTCTCTGTTAATATTGGAGCCTCTGGGCTTTGAAGGGTTGATGCCTTTTTAGGTATACCTTTCCTTCAGGTGCAATTTGTAGCGTTTCATTGGTAGTTAAAGGTTGAGATCAACTGGTGGTAGTTGTGTGTTTAGAGGAGCCAGGGTGGTGTGTTATTGATATCCTGCCGAATATGTGTTTCAAGGATTGTGTTTTGGGTCCTGGAGTTCCTCAAATGGAGTTCTTTATGTTTTACATGATTCAGCTTTATTTTCTTGAAGAATTTCAGAAATCTAATTTTCTATGTAATGTGTTTAGTTACTCTTTTTACGATATTTTCTTAGGTATAGTAATATTTTAAAAAAAATTTGCCTTCATACTCTTAGTTTAACCCTTTCAGTTTGATGCTGCTTCAGGCATTATTATCCAGTCTTACGTTGGTGATCTTGGACTATTGTATAATGGACTACTGTGATACAGACAGCCATTTATCTTTTTATTTTGGATTTCTTTAAGAGTAGACTTCTAATAGTCACAGTTTTGGCATTACCATCTCCATTTTTCAAGTTTAAAAAATAAAAAAAGGCTTAATTTACTTAAATGACCATTATTGGTGTTAGGGAAAAAAAAAATTGTCTTTTTTTGGGATAACAGGGAGTTTACTTCTGGTGACCATAAAGTGCCCTTACCAGAATCTCAAAAGTTTTTAATCTATAGTACCTTAAAAATCAATTTTTTTTTTCCTTTTTGTCTTTTTTACTGACCGGTAACGGGATCGCAACCCTCGGTGTCGCGCCTGTACCGGGGACCGGCAATGGGATCGCAACCCTCGGTGTTGCGCCTGCACCACGCTCAGCCAGTGAGCGGGAACTGGTCTCCACATGGGATCCGAACCCTCGGCGGGAGCGCTGCCGCGCTCCCAAGCGGCGCACTCTCCAGTGCGCCACCGGGCCGGCCCTAAAATCAATTTTTAAAATATTTTTTGTCTCATCTGATGTGAGCTTTATTTTAAGTAAAATACTCCTGATAAAAGAAAAGCTGAAAACTGGGGTTAATGCCAAAATTCAGCCCTCTTTATTTTTTATTTTATTTATTTATTTTTTTTGCCTACTTCAAAATTAGAGACTGTCTCCATGTTTGTAATGTCAGAGAATAACCTCCTTTATCTCATTGGAAAGTGATCACCCAATTAGCAGGATAAGAAATTATGTATTCACCTGGTTATTTTAGGGACCTGTAATAGCTAGGATTCTCAGTGAGTTTAATTGGTAGAATACAAACTTTGGGGCTAGGATAGATAGGATTCTACACTAAATGTTTGATATTTGAAGACATCTTGGGTCATTCAATATCACTTCTTTTAAATAAGTGTTTTCTGTTTCATAATTTTATATCTGTTCGGTAATGGAACAGACTATAAGTTTGACTCTATTTTGCATCTGGACCTTCCGTTATTGCCACTGCTTTTCTTTCAAGGATTCTTGGTCATGTAAGAGTAGAAAAAGCAAAATCAAAGAGATGAGAGAGAGTTCTGGAGAATTATAGTTTTGAAGAAGAAAGTCCTGGAGATTACTTAGTGGAAGAAGGGAGGTGGTCTCAGTCTTGATAATTCACCTTGTTAAATAATTTATTAACAAATAATTGTAGGCAAGACATTTCTTTTCTTGTTTCTATGTTTGTATGGTATTGACGCAAGTTGTAGTTTTTTCTTGTATAACCACCCAAAGCTTTTAAAAACAGAAATGAAGAACCTTTGTGTCACAAACTAGCTTGTGCCATTGATTTAATTTCATCTGATTTGTGTACTGTTGTTCTGGCCATGACGGATGAAGTTGTATTAGATAACAGATCTTTATTGAATGCCTCTGGTGTGCTGTGTACTTCCTTAAGCATTCACGAGCTAAAGAGAAATAAAACTTTGTTATTTTCTCAAGGAGTCACAGTCTAGTGAAGAAGGCAGGTACACAAATTCTATGCATAGGCTATTTTGGTAGTAGTACAAGGAAAGGGTACACTTCCCATCTGATCTGAGTTGTAAATCTGAGGATAATTTGTGGGCAAAGAGGGGCAGAACATGAGCAGACTTCTACTAGAAAAATA
This sequence comes from Galeopterus variegatus, assembly GCF_000696425.1. NCBI lineage: Eukaryota > Metazoa > Chordata > Mammalia > Dermoptera > Cynocephalidae > Galeopterus > Galeopterus variegatus. The sequence continues at coordinate 374,246 of NW_007727190.1, forward strand.
GCATGGTGGTGTGTTAATGGTGGCTTAGCGAACATTTGTATAATGTTTGCTTTGGTGGTTTCACTCAGATTTGAAAAAGAATTAGAGAAATTGAAAAGATGTGGATGCTGGTTAATTAAAATTTCATTAGTCCTGCTTATTAAAACTTTGCAAGTATTTTTTGAGTACACCTCTGTTGGCTGTACTTGATTTTCCTCTGAGCAAGGAGGTTTTTTCCTAGATGAATGTATCCTGATTTCTGCGGACCATTTTATGTGTGAATATTTATGTTTTTAATATCTTTTGTGCTTTCTTTTTTCAATATTCTTTTTGTGTCTGACTTGTATATTGCTTCTTATACTTGACTTTGAAAAGACATGCATCATTTTTTCCTAGCGATTGAATGGTAAAGTATTTGGTGTATATATTCTAAGCATTATGTTTGCTGTCTCCTTTGTATCATTTAAATTAAAGTTTCGATTTCTGTTATCATTTGTAACTTTGTTGAAAGTTATGAAATAGACAGCAGGGCGAAGGTATGCTGTTGTGAGAACTTTTAATCTGAAAAATAATCGGTGCTTTTTTTCTTATGAGCTATCATTATTTCCAGATTGATGGGCAGAAATGCAAAAATAAGAAAATAGAAATTCAGATTTAAAAAATTTGCCAATAAATTGCTTTGGAATAAAGAGAAACTTTCTCCAGGTTTTTTAAAGTTTAAGAAATTATTTTGTTAGACACTTAAGCTAATATAAAATAATGGTTACATCATTTTATAATAGAATTTTTAATTATAAATAAAAGAAAAATAATACTTTCGGAAAGGTATTCTTTCCAGTTTTAATTATAGAACTAACTTTGATAACTATTTAAAACTGATGTTTTAAAGAACAAAAATAATTTGCTGAATTCACCTAGTTAAATGAGAAATAGGCATCAACAACAACATTTTACACATTTATTTATTTTCACATGACCAAATGGTGAGACCAAAATTCCATTAACTCAACTATGTGTCTTCCACTCTCTGAGAGGGTTCAGTCCTTATAAAAATGTATTTGTATTCCTCTTGAAGTTTCCTTTTTTTTTCTAATAGACACTTTGAGCAATCATCTAGTATTATTCATAATTTTGATATAACACTTGTGTTAATGGACCGTAAATATTATTATGGAGTTAGTACTGTGAGAGAAGCAGCTTAATAGAGTAATGAGTGCTGGGGTAAAAGCAGAAGAATCCTGTGGTCTCAGCCAACAACAAACTGTATGACCTTGGAATGGCAAAGAAATCATTTAATCTTTGTGGACCTCAATGCCTTCACCTCTAAAATATCAGGGTTTTATTTGGTGAACTCTGAGGACTGTTATTTAAAAAATTTATGGTTTTGTTTAAAATATAGTTAAAAATCTTATGTGGGACCAAAAATAATACTTTGAGATATTTTATATATGCCAAGATACATATTTGAGTTCACATAGTTTAAAACCAAGGGCTGCTTTTGCAAGAAATAGCCACTTGATTTCGATATCCCTTTATAGAATTCAAAGCTTATATCTGTCTACGTGACAGCAGAAAAACTGGATAAAAAAAGGATTCAGTCAGTCAGCTATTTTATTTGAATGGTGACAAATTGCTTTTTGGTTATTTTCTTCTCTGAAGTTGCCAATTAATTGTAGTCTAAACTAAGATTTTATAGACCAGGTTAATTACTTAAAAGTTTGGAAGTGTTTTCTTTTTGTAACAGAGGATCTAGGAAAATTATGATGTATGATAAAACATAATGTGGCAAGTATTTGTCCATAATCATTAAGTTGTTACAGTGATCATTGTGATTTTATTTACTTTATAAATTTATTTCATCATGCTTGATACTTTACCTGTAATTTCTTAGTATCTTGGTTAATACATTCCTAAAATACCTGTTCTAATACACTAATTTTAACAATAGTTACTGATGTATTAATAAATGTAAAGTATAATTCCGTCATTTAAATTCATATTTTTAAAAAACAATAGTTTTTAAATTTTCCCCTCATATTAAATGCCACAATAAATTTTGCATGTATGTTCCATTCTTAGATGTCAGCTGCAATTCATAATTTTGCCACATGGTGTCGCCTAAATATATTTTTTCATGTGGTTTTAAAAGGAATTTTAATGTTATGTTTTTTTTTCTTAGGTCCTCTATGGCTTACCTTTTTGGGGTTTTTTTGGGTTTTAGGATTAGGAAAATCTGTAATCTGTGCAAGAAGTTGCGCTTAGTCTTCTTCAGTCTTTACTTTCTGCTTCCTATTTAATATTTAGTAGATTAGTAGGCAATAATTGTTTATTCTATAGCAGTATGATTTAGTGAATGGAGACAGAATATGTTTTAGAATAACGGCTTCACTGTGATGAATTTATTTTGTTCTTTTAACCACTTTAAAATTATTCAATGTCAGTTGCTTCCAGGCCTTTTGATTAAAATCAAATGTACTATCTACTCTTACTAGTTTATGTGTGAGATATCATTCAATCACAGACCAAATTGTCCTCAATCTTAGTTCTCTGTCCTAGAACAATCCTCTGTCTAAGACCTGGTAATACATTACCTCCAGGAATGGTATACTTCCCTGTGGGAATTCAAAGCAAAAGAAAACAAAATTAAAAACGTTAGTCTCCTCAACTAATTAGAAACTTTAAATCACCAGAATATTAATAACTAAATGGATTTTCTTCTTCCTTAAAGTGATAGTATTTGGTTAAATATGTATTACTTACATGTGGGCCATTATTTGTCTCACAGCAAGTGACATTAGAACTATAAAAATGACTATGGACTTTTATATATGCAGTAGTTCATGTTTTAAGAAAATTTGGGTAACAAGATAAACTTAGTTTATTTCTATGTTGCTTTGATCCAGTAAATATAATCTTCGTACACACTGATAGTAAAATGATTTCTACTGTAACTGTCCATAACTTTAAGTTAAAAAATATATTGGAGTACATTCATTAGAAAACATCAATCTGCTGTAAATGTGTTGCCTCATAAATTTGTGAGGGTACTCTGGAACCACTTTTTTGTTTTGTGTTTAAACAGTATACCTTGATTTCTGTACACAAATTAATTCAAGAGATTGACATTTGAATAAATAAACTTTAATAAAAAATGTAAATCATAAAACTCCAGTTTCTTTTATAGACTAAATATTTATGTTGACCTTTACTTCAGTTTTTCCTTCTGCACATTTTGATTGTCCTTCATTATGTTTCCTAAGGATGTTATTACTAGAGATACTTTTCTTCTTTTTACTTTTTTTTTTTTTTTTGTAATTGTTTTGTATGTGGATTATTGTAAGACTGCGAGCCCATTATCTGTATTCTTGTTAACGTTGTTTCTGCAATACATGTTCCAGTCTACTTGTTTACTGGCCAGATTATGAGGTAAATGAATGTCCATAAAATTTGCAGCATATGTGCTGTATATGTGAATAGCTTTTTTTTCCCTGCTACTGCCCTGTTAATTTTTGGTCCAAGGGTGACCAGATCTGTAATTACAGATTTAAGAAAGTGTGGAACTATACTGGGCACAAAATTTATATGGTTCGAGGTGAGCCATTATGAATATTTGGGAAACAGGTTTAAAATTGTATTCTTCAGAGAATTCTGGTCAGGATGGCAGAATAGACAGTCCCCAGTGTCACTCTCTCCCACAAATCAACCAATTTACAACTATAAAAATGTAACGTCAGCCAAGCTGGGGCCACTGGAGCTCAGGAGAAGAGGAGGAAAGACCTACGGAGCTCATGAAGGCAGGAGAAACCACAATGAGAGAAATAAAAAACTGCTCTTGAGCGTTTGGGGGCTGCGGCTGCTTTAATGCTGGAGCGCATGGAGCAGGAGCTGGCAGAAGCCGCAGCTGTGTCCTTCGGATGGAGTTACTCGGTGGCGTCAGGGGAGAAGAGGACTATGGTGGCCCCCAGGAGAGTAAGACCACTAACAGGGTTCCTGTGGACCCACACAGGAGCGAGGAGCCAGAACAGCTGAAAAAGGGGCAGCCATTCAGATGCCCGTGAGTCATCACAAGGGACTGGTGCACGGCCTGTCCCATGGGAAATGTTTGCAGCATGGGTGGTGGAGGAGACAGGCCCACTGGGAGAACGCTGGGACACAGCAAGGACAGCTGATCTGCCCTCCAGTCAGTGTAGGACCACTCAGAGGAGACTGGTTGGGAATGCAGAATTGCATGGGGTGTAGTTTGCTGAAAAAACTCAGGCCCAGACCTGAGTTTCTACACAACCCAGGTGCACCGAGTCTCTGGAGAGCCAGAAGTACCTATAAGGTCAACTATTAAACCCTGAGCTACACAAAAAGGCTTCCTAGGGAAACAGCAGGAAAGCAGCAATCTAGCTCAACCACAGAGCTCAAGTACTGGTCCCCACAGGAAGTTCCCCCGAGTTAGAAGTAAGCAAAGGACAAAAAATTAGTTCCGGCCCAGGCATACCACCAATGCCTTGGGGCCCTCCCAGGAACCCGAGGCTTGGAGCCAGAGACCAGACTCCACTCCCATATCTAGGCACACCACTAATACCTTGGGGCCCACGCAGGGGCCTGGGGCTAGCAGCCAGGGACCGGACCCCCCTCCCACAACCAGGCACACTGCGCCAGTGCCTTGGGACTGGACCTCCCTCCCTCAAGCAGGTTCACCGCACCAGCACCACGGGGCCTGCAGGGGGACCCAAGGCATGGAGAAGGGGACTGGAATCCCCTCCCACAACCAGGCACACCACACCAACACTTTGGGGCCTTACCAGGGTCCTGAGGCATGGATCTGGCGATCAGACACTCTCCATAACTAGGCACACTACCAGCACCAAGGAGCATGCCAAAAACATCACCTCCATGTGGGTGGCCCACCACAGCCACCACAATAACCATGGCTGTAGCGAAAGCAGCTAGATGCCACAAGTACCATGCAAATGGTCCGCCAGCCACTGGAGTGCATTGACACAGGGAGAGTCACCAGCAGAGATAAAGAAGAGGATGTCTCTCTCCAAAAAGCCCATTTCAGAGTGACAGAAGAAGCATCTGCTTTATTATAATATTTGGGGAACTGATCACACCTCTCAGTGTTGGACAGATCTTCTAGGCAACAAATTAACAGAGTAACCATTATTCTTTCAGAAGGAGAGAAGAAATCTAGGGTAATTAGAGGGAGGGGTGAGGGAGAGGGGGATGGGGAGAGATTGGACAAGGGGCATAAAGAATAATTACAATTTGTAACCGTATATATGCTAGTAATATTGATTTGATCAGCATATCTCAATGTTGAACCCCCAAAATATGTATAATCAATTTTGATTTAATAAAAATTTTTAAAATAATTGTATTCTTCACTATAAGGTTATAGGTTTTATCAAAAGCAAAAAAAAAAAAAAAAATTCAAACAGGAAAATGTTTATTAATTTAAAGAAATTTCACATGTGTATATTATATGTCTACATGTGTTCCTTGAGAAATTAAGAATCTCTTAAGGGATTCCTTGGTATGAAATTTAGATATATCAAGGATAAAAATTGTGAGGCTATCAAAACATTGGAAAATTATTTCTTTTCACTTATGAATTAGAGGTAAAGAAGAGATATTAAGCAAAAATATGATTACTTAACACTATGCAAAACACTCACTTAGATTCTGAGGGGATATACAAATATAATATAGTCATGATTTTCCTTATTTCTTCATTTTTTCCCCTATGACCGACTTAGTAGACTCAAGATTTTTAAGTTCTTTTATTGAAATAGTAGGTAGATATCTGACACTTCTATACTTTACATTTGTGTGTCAGCAATTTAAAAAACTTGCTTCTCTTGATTTTTAAAAATCTTTACATTTTTATTTTCTTAAAAAAAATTTTTTTTATCGTGGTTTATGCGACAAGGAAGGAGTTGCTACATTTGCTAACGTGGCTTGGGGAGGGATGGACAGGCTTTTCATTAATCCTTTGAGGCCTCAGAATATAGCTTGGTGTTGATCCTGAACTGAATTGAGTTGAGTTGAATTCATTTGAATTGGAAAATTGGGGAATTATTTCATAGCTTTAAGATTCTATATGAATTTTTGTTTAATAGTGATTTTTATTTTATCAGCTTTCCATGATAAAAATTTCTGTAGTCAACTCAAATATTTATATTTAGATATGAGGCATGAATAAATTGAAGATAAATAACCCAAATGTAATTGGCTTACTTATTTAATTATATGTATTTATTTATTTATCCTGGGATGCTCTTCAAATATATGGCATTATCAGTTCAGGAAATTTACACAAATTCAAAAGCCCTATTAAAAAACCCAACTTAGGGAAAAATGGAAGGATGTTCAATTTCCCCTCAGCTCAGTTTCTTATTAGGGAGAGATAGCATTGTTTCATATTGATTCACTGTGCTGACCTAAGTAGAATAGAAATCTGCCCTCTGTCTTTTGTCTATCCTTTTACTGGTAATGCCTCATTCCACAAAAGATTTGAGGTGCCTTATTAAAAATATGTAAATTACAAAAGGATGCAGTTTTCAAATGGAAGGAATTATGGCAATGGGAATTATGATTAGGAAAGTAGAACCAAGCAAAAGTAAACAATATATTGTTCAGGAATATATGAATAGATGGTAAAATGATAAAGAAAAGCAAGGGAATGGTTAACACTTAAAAATTAGCATCATGATTTAGGGTCAGAGGGAGAAATTGGAAAGGTTGCCAAAGGGATTTCTAAGTATTGATAGTTTTCTGTTTCTAAACCTTGGTGGTGTATACCTGTCTTATTTTTTAAGTTATGTAATCTGTACATCTGTATACCTTCTCCTGTTTGTATATTTTTATTATTAAATAAATAAGCTGGCAAAAAATGATGAAAGTCAGTCAGCCAAGAGTAAGACTTTTGTATTATTTTGTCAGAACCAGAATGAGTCATTAATATAATTCAAGGCAAAATAGGAAAGTTATGTGGTATCCAGACCAAATAATTTTATTCTGCTCAGACTATATCTGGGATGTTTTGTTTCTTTTGTGCACCACAGTTTAATTAAACCTTGACAACTGGAGAGGGCCTGGAAACTTTATAGTATGAAATGAGACAGTGAACAACTGAAATATTTGGGGCTGTTTAGTCTAAATATTAATATTTACAGGGAGGATGTGATTGCCATCTTCAGATGTTTGAAGAGCTGGCACATGGAAAAAAATACTTTAATATTAATCTTTGAAGCTCCAGGAAGTGAAGCAAAGTCTAATAGAGGAAAGTTTTTAGTAGGTGGATTATGACTTAGTATGACCCAGGACCATCTAAACTGTTAATAAACTACAAAAAATTCTGTATCCCTTAGTTAAAAAAAAAAAAAAACAAACCTTTAATTTTTTAACACTTATTTTAAATCTTTTTATGTATTTTTAAATGTACGGTGAAAAGCAAGAGTTTTTACTAGACTATTATAACTTAGAATTATCATCCCTAACACCACTTGGAGTAATAGTGGCCTTGCTATTTTTGACACCCTCTGAAAAATTTGCCCTTTGCAAGCTGTGTTTTAAGAAAGTTTGAGGGCCGGCCCGGTGGCGCACTGCTACAGTGCGCCGCTTGGGAGCGCGGTGGCGCTCCCGACGAGGGTTTGGATCCCACATACAGACTGGTTCCCGCTCACTGGCTGAGCGAGGTGCGGGCGCAGCACCGAGGGTTGCGATTCCGTTGCCAGTCCCGGTCCGGTACGGGCGCGACACTGAGGGTTGCGATCCGTTGCCAGACACGAAAAAAGACAAAAAGGAAAAAAAAAAAAGAAAGTTTGATTTGGGCATCCTTATTCTCATATGAATATCCCTTTTCTGTATTATTGTTCATTACTTTAGGCTTTCTATTCTTCTTCAGTTTATTAACTGGCAGCTGGCTGGTTGTTAATCCTTATTAAAATATGTTTGTTGAACAAATACTTATTGAATACTGTGTCTTGTGTAAAGTCCTGAGGATCACTGTAATGAATCAGACACAGTTGCTTACATTGTATTGAGGGGCACTGCTATTGAGTTTCATTTCCGATAAACGCTCTGAAGAAGTACAGGTTATTATGAGAATATACGATTGGATGACCTGACCTAATCTGGCATGAGAGGGTCAAGAAATAGTACATTACATTTGAGGAAGAATTTCAGCGAAAAGGAAATTCAGTACTTTAAATTTAGTGTATAGCATGTAGGCAATATAGAATAAATGAACATAACATATGGAGCCAGATTTCTGGTGTTCACATTCCATTCATTACTTGGAAAAGTTACTTAACTTCACTATACTTCTGTTTCCTCATCTGTAAAATGGGAATTATGATAACTTTATCTCGTAGTGCACATGTATTATATGTATTAAATGAGTTAAAATTATAAAGGGCCCAGAACAGTGCATTTTATATATTAAGTGCCATGTAATTATTGAATAATAATTATTCAATACTTATTCAAGAAAACAAACAAATCCAAGATGCCAGTTTCCAATCATATGTAATAGAAAATATTAATAGTAATAATAAAGATTCTTTGAGCACTTACAGTATGTTATGTGTCATGCTAAATGCCTTTATACATTATTCTCACAATTCTTTGAGGTAAATATTTTAATGCTGACACTTCTTCACTTTTTTTTTTTTTTGTCTTTTTCCATGTCCGGCAACGGGATCACAACCCTCGGTGTTGCCCCCGCGCCTCGCTCAGCCAGTGAGCGGGAACCGGTCTGTATGTGGGATCCGAACCCTCGGCGGGAGCGCAGCCACGCTTCCCAAGCGGCGCACTAGCGCAGTGCGCCACCGGGCCGGCCCTTCTTCACTTTTTTTTAAACAAATGAAGAAACAGGTTTCAGTGGGTTAAACAGTTTATCTAAGATCCAAGTTAGGTAAGAGGCTGTGCTCTTAACTGCTATTCTTTGTAATTGCACATGATTCCAAGGAGAAACTGGCCTTTGTCAAATGTTTAAACGGTTGATAACAGACTGTGGACTTGTGGAATATTATTGGCAAGTTATTCTTTTAAAAATGAAAATAAAATGAGATGGGTTTTTTGGTTCATACTTTACCCCATTTCAGAGGCAATTTTGGCTTTACCAGTCCTGCAAACCCATATACCAGGCTACTCAAGGGTGGGCCTGGGACATCTGGCTGAATCCTAAATGAGTCATTCTTATTTATTACAAAGATCTTGTGAACGTATCTTGTTTACTAGATGGCTTTGGGATTTTTAAGTTTAGGGTAAGAATTGCCAACCAATGGCATATGTATCAAGGTGGCAGGTGATAGGTATTTTTCCCCTTTCCAGATGCTAGGTAAAATTTCAAAGAGGTAGTTTTTTTTTTTTAACCTATTTCTTGGTCCTCTGTTGCTTGGTGTTTTCATTTTTACTCTCTGATTATGTTCAGAACATTGCTCAATACATAGATCAGCCATATAGTTTATCAGTCCAAATATGTTTATACCTTTTCATTATTATTTTCTTGCTCAGGAACTTACAATGGCTTGCTGTTGTAGTACAATCAAGTACTTTGAACTCCGCATTCTCCTGTTCAGAATGCTGTACTGTTTGGCCCCGCTTTACCTAACCGTGTACCTCCTGCTTTATCTGAACTTGCCATGCTTATTGGTAGTTCTAGATGTTAGTGCTTGCTGCTCACTCTGCTTGGAATATTCTGCTTACCTTCATCTGCCTATCTCTTGTATTAAGCTTTTCTTGGACATAGTAACCCAAAATGACTTGTTCTTTATAGTGTCATTCAACAACTTAGTAATTTTTATATTACTTGTTATTTACTATTATAAGATTTTTGATCCATCAAGATTTTGTTAAGCGAGGGGACTTTGTACATGTATGGTCTATTGTTGTTGTTATGCACTGCATTATTTAGGTGAGAACTCTCTCCCCTTTTAGTACATACTCAGCATGTAGTGCTTTTCAAATGATTTAAAGTGATCTACATGCTATAAGGTTAAAAGATAGAGTCAGAGTAAAGAAAAATTTTGGCTATGCTTTCGGCAGAAAGAAGGATTGGAAAAGAAATACCTGAGATATGGAGTTGGCAGACAGACAAAGGAACAATTAAATTATGAATGGTGGCTAACAGGATGAGATATGAAATTATCAGTGTATAGTTTAAAAAATGCTCATGAAATAGGTGTTTCAAAATAGAAACTCTTAAAATAGAGAATGAGGCATATGGATTATTTTATATTGGATATGTGTATTATATATGTAATGCATATATACATATGAATCTGTATCATGGAAGATTAGATTAAGGTTGTAGTAGTTATTTTTAAACCCTATGTAAAAACCTTTATATTTTTATATATATCAACAAAATGTAGTATAGAATATAATGGATCATGTTATATACAATTTTATAATTTCTTCTTAAGTTCATTACCTAATCCACACTTATATCTAGTGTCATTTATAACGTTTGATTAAGGTTTCACAAATAGGAAATAATTGGCAATAGATTATTATATGTTATTTCTAATCTTATTTTATACTAGCATTGTATTCTTTATTCTTCTACACAGGTATAGACTGAAAAGATGGTGGTGTTCCTTTTGTTCAGTTTCCTAAAGGTGAAAAAACCCCGATAATTCAGGATGCTAATATAGCAGGCTTATTTAGAATGCACTGAAATCCTGTGCATTCAGTTATTTTCTGTCTTCAAAAGAAGTATGACATATCTGAGTATCTGAACAATTTTTTTTCTTTCATACCAGTTACTTTAAAATTCATATGGAATTTTTCCTCAAACTAAAGACCAATAAAATCTTCAAAGATATAGAATATGCTTGTACAACTAGTTTTAAGTGACTTTTCAAACTTCCATCATTGTTTTAGAGAACAAGTCATATATCTAAAATGTCACATCTTATTGAAATTGATAAAAATTACAGTCCTTATGAGATTTTTACCTAGCTTATCATTCTTTTGGCTCTTATTCCTACATAACAGAAAATAAAAAGTAATACATTTTATGATTCCCATTTTACAGAAATCAGGTAAAGATTTTGTCTGTGATTTTTTTTTTTTTTTTTTTTTTTTTTTTTTTTTTGTTAGCCATCCTAACTGGGGTGAGATGGTATCTCAGTGTACTTCTGATTTGCATTTCCCGGATGCTGAGTGATAATGAGCATTTTTTCTTTTTCTTTTTGTCTTTTTCCGTGTCCGGCAACGGATCGCAACCCTCAGTGTTGCCCCCGTACTGGACAGGGACCGGCAACGGGATCGCAACCCTCAGCGCTGTCCCCGCGCCTCGCTCAGCCAGTGAGCGGGAACCGGTCTGTATGTGGGATACGAACCCTCGGCGGGAGCGCCGCCACGCTTCCCAAGCGGCGCACTATAGCAATGCGCCACCGGGCCGGCCCCTTATTGAGCATTTTTTCATATGTTTGTTCGCCATTTGTATATATTTATCCTATTCGTATTCTTGCCTTTTTGACATGCCTTTTCTTTTCCTTAGTCTCTTTCTTATTATCTTGATTACTGATTAATCCCTTTTGGGATAATTTCTCAGGATATATTTATTAACAATTGGTGCATTTTTTTTTTTAAAGGAATGACGCCAATAAAATGGCAATTAAATTGGGCTGAAGCACCGTGTGTTTGACGCTAAGTTGAGACTCTGCTGATAGTTTTTGCTTTTGTTCTGAGAATTATCACCATTTCTTCTATATGTTAACCAAAATTTGTTATAGATTAATAATTTAAATCCCAGCATTTTTACTGTTAAACTTGATTTCATTCAAATTACAGATTAACAGAAATACTAATTCTAAAACTCCAGGTGGTAGGTAGCATAGGCATTTATGAAAAGAAGACATGTTCTATGTTTAATGGTATTTTCGTTTAGCATCTCTCCTGAAAATCTCCACTATAGTTTCTTTTTTTTTTTTTTCCTTTTTGTCTTTTTTCCGTGTCCGGCAACGGATCGCAACCCTCAGTGTCGCCCCCGTACCGGACCAGGACCAGCAACGGGATTGCAACCCTCGGTGTTGCTCCCGCGCCTCGCTCAGCCAGTGAGCGGGAACCGGTCTGTATGTGGGATCCGAACCCTCGGCGGGAGTGCCGCCGCGCTTCCCAAGCGGCGCACTGTAGCAGTGCGCCACCGGGGTGGCCCACCACTATAGTTTCTAGTCTGAATCATTTTTATTTTATATGTTCCAATCTGATAGTAACTTCATTATGATTAGTGATTTTATATTTTGTGATAATTATACATTATCAACTTCTATATGTATTTCACTGGCAGGTGTTATATTTTTCTTTTTTTTTCTTCTACTTAAGATATAGCACTACATACAAATAGAAAAGTACACAAATCATGAGTGTAAGCTCAGTTGAATTGCCAAAAGGGACCACATCTATAACCCACCACCTAGGTGAAGGCAAAATATCAGCTCTCCACAACGCTCTACAACGCTCTCTTGTATTCCTTCTAGATATTACCTTTCCTCCTTTCCAAAGGAATCCGCCCTCTGACTTAATAATTCTATGCTTTTTTGAAACTTATGTGACATATATTCTTATCTGACTTGTTTCGATATTATGTTTGTGAGATTGATACATCTGCTTTCCTGTAGCAATACTGTTTATTTGCTCTCATCAATGCAAGTGTTCCATTGAAAGAATATAATTTATTTGCTGTTTCTGTTACTGATGGAAATATGAGGTGCTTTCAGTTTGGGGCTGTTGGAATAATGATGCTGTGAAGATTCTTGTACATAGTTATCTTGGTTATTCACATCCATTTCTGTCAAACCTGTTGGAGTGAAAGTTATGGGTCATATTTTTAAAACTTTAGTAGATAGTGCCAAACAATTTTCCAAAGTGATTACACAAATTTACACTTTACTAGCAGTGTATGGGAGTTTCAGTAGTTCCACATTCTTGCCAGCACTTAGGTATCAGTCTTTTTAATTTTGAATATTCTGGTTAGTATATATTGCTGTCTCATTGAGATTATAATTTACTTTTTTTATTAATATACATACACATGGGGTACAACGTTGATTTTCAATAATTGTGTAGAACGTGTGGTGGTTAGATCAGGATAGTTAGCTTATTCATCATTACAATACACAGTCATTCTTTGTGTCTGTTTACCAATTCCTCATTAGTCCCCACCCTCTCCTCCGCTTCCCTTTCCCACCTCTAGTTTTCTAAAAGTTCAACGTATTACAGTGATTGCTTTTCTTTCTTTCTCTCTTTCTTTATTGTTCATTTATTTATTTATGGATTCAGCTGCCAGTTATGAGTGAGAACATGTGGTATTTCTCTTTCTGTACCTGGGTTGTTTTACTCAGGATAATTTTCTCCAGGCTCATCTTGTTGCTGCAAATGGCAGAATTTCATTCTTTCATGTCACTGTTTACTAATGATATATTGAGAATCTTTCAATAGTATTATAGAGTATTAGGCTGTCTTCTTGATGAAGTATCTTTCTTGTTTAAGTCTTCTGTCCTATTACTCTATTGACTTGTCTGTTTTTGTTTCTTAATTGCTTAATATACAAGCCATTTTTTGGATATGTATTTTGCAAGTAACTTCTTCCACTATGTAACTTAACCTTTTTACTCTCTTCATGGTATGTTTTGAAAAAACAGAAGTTCCCAATTTTGATATGATTTATCAATCTTTAAAGTTAATGACATTTTTGTCCTGCTTAAGAAATCTTTACTTGCCTCAAGGTCATGAAATACTCTTTCTGTATTATCTTTTGGAAACTAATTTTTTTTAAGTCTTCTAAATTTAGTGAAGGTGTGAAGTAAACATCAAAGTCCCTTTTTTCACCCCAGTATGGATTCACTTACCCAGCACCATTTATTGAAGACTGCTATTTTCCCATGGCTCTGCAGTGCCACCTTAGCACAAATCAGGTATGTGTGTATACACACACACAAACCTATATACACATGTAGGGGTACTTCAAAAAGTTCGTGGAAAAATAGAATTAAAAGATAATACAAATCTTTCTAGGAACTTTTTGAAGTACTTTCTTATGTACATACATGTATTATTCTGGATTTTCTATTCTATTCCATTGATCTGTTTGTCCTTACACCAATACCACATTGTTTTAATTATATAACTTTAAGAAAAGTCTTGATATTTGATAGAAGATATCTTTCCACATTTTTTTTCTATCTCACAATTATCTTGGCTTTTCTCAACCCTTGCATTTCCATATGAGTTTTTTAGAATCAGCTTGCAAATTTAAATCAAAAAGAAAATCCTACAGGATTTTTGTTGGACTTGAATCTGTAAATCAATTTGGGAACTAATAACATTTTTATAGTATTGGGCTTTCTGATCAGTGAACATGATATATCTCTTCATGTAGCGTTTCTTTCATTTCTCTCAAGTATTCAGTAGTTTACTGTGTAAATATCTCCTACATCTTTCATTAGATTTATTCATAGGTGTTTAATGTTTTTCAACACCATTGTAAAAGGTGCCTCCTTTTAATTTTGATTTCTAATTGTTTCTGTTTTATGTAAATATGATTTATTTTTAATATAGTGGATAAAACTACTTATTTGATTCTAATAGTTTGATTCTACAGTACTTTAATTTTTCTGTGTATACAATCATGTCAACTGCATATATGAGCTTTTTCTTCCTTTCCATCCTTATACTTTTTCCTCTTGCCTTATTGCATTGGCTAGGACTGCTTGTCCAGCAGTGAATACAAATGATGACAGAAGGGATCCTTGTAAACTTTCAGTATTTCTCTATTACGATATGATGTTTGCTATAGCTTTTATCACAGAAGCCCTTTATCACCTAAAGATACTCCCTTCTATTCCTACTTTGCTAAGAATTTTTTTTAAAAACATGAATGGATGATACAGTTTATCAAATACTTTTCTGCATCTATTTAGAAAATTAATAATTTTTGTCTTTTTATTCTTTTAATGTGGCAAATTACATTGATTAATATTTGAATGTTACTTCAACCTTTGCATTTCTGAAATAAGCTCAATTTGGTCATTGTGCATTATCCTTTTTGTATATTGCTAAATTTTTGTTTTGATATTTTCCTTAGGATTTTTACATCTGTGTTCATTAGTGAAATTGGCCCATACTTTTCGTCATAAAATGAGCTGGGAAATTTTTTCTTTTACTGTTCTCTGGAAGAGTTTGTATAAGATTGGTGTGATATCTTTTCTGAATATGCGCACTATCATTTAAGAAGCCATCTGAATTTAATTTTCTGCCTTTTATTATAAGACATGAATTTTAAGGCTACACATTCCTTCTTAAGTATGGTTATATCTCACCCCATACATTTTGATGTGTTTTATTTTTAACATAATTTGTTTCAAAATATTTTCTATTTTCTGTTTTGATTTCTTTTTAACCTGTTAGTATTCGTTTCTAAACATACAGATATTTTCATATTTGTTATTCATTGTACTATCATCAGAAAGTATGTTCTGTATTATTTCAGTTCTTTGTTTTTTAATGACTCAATTAAAAAATATCCCATGCCTACTTAAAAAAAATGTGTTTGCAGTTATTATTTGCAATTTATTAGTTTCCTAGGGCTGTTGTGGCAAAATGCCACAAACTGGATGGCTTAAACAACAGAAATTTATTCATCTATGTTCTGGAGGCTAGAAGTCAGAAATCAAGGTTCCCTCTTAAGCCTGTAGGCAAGAATCCTTCTTTGCCTTTTGAAGCTTCTAGTATTTGCCAGTAATGCTTAGAGTTTCCTGGCTTGTAGGTGTGTCACTCCAATCTCTGCCTCCATCATAACATGGCTGTCTTTTCCCTGTGTGTTTGTGTTTTTACACGGTGTTCTTTTTATCTCTCTACTCTTATGAGGATACCAGTCACATTAGATTAAGGGTTCATTCTAGTCCATTATGACTTTGTCTTAATTATTTACATCTGTAATGACTGTACTTCCAAATAAGGTCATATTCTGACATACTAGGGGTTTAGACTTCAGTATATCTTTTTGGGGTATACAATTCAACCCATAATAATTACATGAGGGTAGTTCAAAAAGTTTGTGGAAAAATATAATTAAAAGTAATATGAATCTTTTCTATGAATTATTGAAGTGTCCTCATATATATCAATTAGGTCAAATTTGTTAATCATATTTTTAAAATTTCTGTATATCTCGTGATTTTTTTTCTGCTTGTTCTATGATTTACTGTGAGAGGGTCATGAAAATCACCCATTAGGATTATAGATTTATCTTATCTGTTCTTTTAGTTCTGTCAATTTTTGCTTTATATATTTTGAGGTTGTGTATTACATGCATAGAAATTTTGAATTGTTGTATTTTTTTGGTGAAGCGAACCTTCTATCATTATTCTGTTTCATTCTATCTCTGCAGTGTGTTCTTAAAGTCTACCTTCTGTGACAGTAACATAAACTAATATAAGCTTTCTTTTGGTTAGAGTTTGTATATTACGTATTTGTCCACCATTTTACTTTTAAGTTTCTCTATTTCTTAGCCTTACTATGAGCCCAATATATAGTTAGGGCTTTTTTTTTGTTGTTGTTGGATTTTTTGTTGTTGTTCTAAGTCTGTCTTTGGAATGTTTGGTTGGTCAACATGCATTTAATGTACTTAACTGATATGCTTGGGATTGAGTCTCTCATCTTGCCATTTGCTTTCTATTTTTTCTGCCTGTTCTATTTCACTTTCCTCATTTCTTGCCTTTTTTTGGGTAGGTTGTTTCTTTTGCCTTTTTTCCTTTTCTTTAGTCGGATTAGTCGTATAGCCTCTACCGTTCTTTTAGTGATTACCCTATAGACTCCAGTATGCATTCATAACTTACTGAAGTCTGATGTTAATTATTAATTAGTACTCTTATCACATACCAGACAATGCAAGGACCTTCATATGTTTTAACTCCTTTTCTTTCTTCTTCTATTTTATGTGATATCATGGATATTTCTACATCTTTTAAACCTTACATATTTTAAACCCCGCAATACCTAATGATAGTAGTTTTCAGACTTAATGTACATTTATATTCAATTACACATTTATCATTTTCTTTGCCCTTCATTTCCTCCTACATCTCTAAGCTCCCACTAGAATTTTTTTTCTGTCTAAAGAACACTTATTCATATTTCCTTTTGTTTGAATATGTTCATGACAAATTACCTCACTTTTTGTTTGTCTGAAGGTATCTTTAATTTACCTGCCATTTTAAATGTTAGTTTTGCTAGGTTAGCAGTTATTTTCCTTTAACCCTTTGAAGTTGTAATTTCACTGTCCTCTGGCTTTCTTTGTTTCTGTTGAGAAGTCAGCTGTTACTCCTTTGAACTGTGAACTGTGTTGTCATTCTTCTACCCCAAAGCTACTTTTATTTTTTTCCCCTATATATTGGTTTTTGGTTTAAAAAAAAATTTTTTTTATTTAACATAGTTGACTGTACATATCTGTGGGGTACAGAGTTGAATGTCAATACCTGTGTGTGATATGTGATGCTCAAATTACGATAATCAGTATACTGAACATTACACAATGTAATCAATTTTGTGGCCCTTTGCCAAGTTTTCCCTTATTCCCCCTACCACTCTCCCTTTCCCACCACTGGTAATCTCAGTTCTGTTGTCTCCTTTTGAAAGTTAAATGTATTATTGTGATTACTGCATCTTTCTTTTATTTCTTTCTTTTATTTATTTGTTTATGTTTTAGCTCCCACTTATGAGTGAGGGCATAGTATTTCTCTTTCTGTGCCTGGCTTGTTATGTTTATTATGTTTAATTTTCTCTAAGTTCATCCATGTTGCTGCAAATGGCAGTCTTTCATTTTTTTTTATAGCAGGGTATTATTCCATTGTGTAAATTTAGCACATTTTCCTTATCCAGGCATCCAACGATGGACATTTAGGTTGGCTCCAACTTTTTATAAAGCTATGATAAACATGGAAGTGCAGGTATCCCTTTGACATGATGATTTCCATTCCTTTGGGTATATACCCAGCAGTGGGATTGCTGGATCATATGGCAGTTCTATCTGTAGTTGTTTGAGGAACCTCCATACTGTTTTCCATAATGCCTGCACCAATTTACAGTCCCACAAACAGTGTAGGAGAGTTCCCCTTTCTCTGCATCCCATCCTCACTAGCATTTGTTATTCTCTGTCTTTTTGATAATAGGCATTCTGACTGTGGTGAATGCCATGTGTGGTCTTCCTAGGTTTTATCTCTCTTGGGACTTTCACCAATTCTAAAATCAGTGGATCAATGTTTTCCGTTTATTTTTTAAAGTTCTAAGTTATTCTATCTTCAGATATTGCTCTTCTCCCATTTTCCCTCTCCTTTCTTTGTTATTCCATTTACACATATGTTAGACCTCTTTTATTGTATCTCATATATTGATCATAGTCCTGTATTTTCTATCCTTTGGTATGTTCGGTTTTATATTTTCTTCTTATTTGTCTTCTGGTTCATGAATTCTTTTTTTCATCTGTGTCTAACATGCTGCTAAAACCATTCATTTGGGTTTTTCAGTTCTAGACTTCCATTTGACTCTTTTTTTATGGTTTCCATTTTCTTGATCTTTTATTTCCTTGAGCATATTAGACATAGTTGTTTTAATTATCTAAATACCCTTTAGATCTGTTACTGTTGACTGCTCTTTCTGTTGGCATTAAGTGATATTGTTTTATCTCCTTGTATGACTGGCTATTTTTGATTGGATTTCAGATATCATATATGAAGAATTGTAAAGATAAATTGAAGGTTAGCATGATGTTATCTTTACTCAGAGAAGATTTATTTTGGCTTCACAAAGGTGGCCAAAGGACTGGCAATCGTAGATTGCCTTAATCCAGGCAGGGATTGAGAAGATTTGAAGTTGAATTTAGTCTGTTAAAGTTGGTCTACTTCTGGTTCGGTTTTACTCAGGATTCCAGTCATGCCTCATCAGTAGTTCCTCAGCTCTAGTTTTTGTCCTCTTAGCCTCAGAAAATTGTATGTCTCTTGTCACCTTGCTTTGCCTCACCTCTCATCTCCCTCTTGGGAAGTGGCCAGCCCTTTTAGGGAAATGTACCTCTTGTCTGATGTACCTTTGTTTTCTTCTTGTCTAAGGTCATAGCCCCATAGTTTGTCTCTGTTTTTGGTTGTTCTCAATGCTTTCAGAAAGATGTTTTAGTTTTTTATAATTTTCTCTATTTTCTAGTTCTCACTGGGAGGGTTGATTAATGTTACTTATTTCATTGTGTAAAGCAGAAGATATTTGACTATTGTTTTCTGCTGAGTTGTAATCTTCAGATTAACGGTTATTTAAATATCTACAGTTTTCTTTGCATCATCAAATATTTTTTATTTGTTCATACTTTTATGAAATTTCTTAGCATAGAGCTCATACATCCTTAACAGAAAGCTTTAAGGTGTATAAAAAGATAACTACTAAAATGGATGGATGCCCACAGTTCTACCATATATGATTAAATTAGGTTTCAAGTAGATAAAGTTTAGCTGTTAGCAAGCAAAATATTTTTTCAGTTTAGTATTATTTTGGCCATCTATCTCTTTTTTAAGACAGGAAGAAAATGGTGTTTCATATATAAATTAACTACACCTTATACAATATTTATATTTTCCAAATTTTCTTAGATTCTTTGGCTCTCTGCTTATCAGAAATTGGGTCATCTCATTTATTTTTAAAATATTTTCTTTGTCTTAGTAGGGTAGTACTTTTTGGAAAGACCAACTAATAAGGACTTAATTTGTTTAGTAAGGTAAATATGCTATTTTCTGATAATATATTAACTAATTTTCATTGAAATAGCAAAATACTGTTGTTCTCTTTATTCATCTTTGCAGAACTTCAGAAATAGCTATTTGCCATGTTTCTTTTTCCCTAAATTTATTTTCCTGTTTACTGATCAAAAGGTTTTTAACTGAAGTTATCAAGGATTCCATGCTTTTCCAACATAGGGATAACGTCAATCTAAAGACTCAATTCTTTTCTGTCTTCACTGCCTACAGACAGGGAACACAATCTCTTCAGCCTGGACCTTTGTAGAAGAATTTGGAGAAAATAAAGAGGTAAGAAAAAGTCTCTTGGGAATATTAAGTGATATATTTAGTTTTCACAAAGCTAGTTATGTTATTCTTATGTCGGTAAGAAGAAATGTTTAAAATTGCCTATTGAAACCATGTAAGTATTTTGATTATCTTTGTTAATTATAGATTCATTAAGCAAAAATTTTAAAAAGTTAAACTGGTTTCTGTATTTCAGGTCTTCTCAAAACTTTTAACATGGTACATTGAATCACCAAGATGGCAGATAGTATTATTAGTTAGATAGAGTTGGAGTGAGTGTATTATATGTAGACTATTCAGTATTTCTCAGTCATATTTAAAAATGGTACTCTAATTTTTTCAACCTTATTAAACCAAAATCTTATCAGAACAATTTAGAATAAAAGTTATGTTTAGTAGGAATCACCATTTTTTTTTTTACTGAGAAAGATAAGCTTTAGTAGGAAGTTAAAGGCAGTTTATGATTTGAGTAAAGATTATTATTATCCAAACTCCTTTTTACATGTAGAGGCAAAAAGAATGTTATGGTTCCTGGAAAGCGATCTATGTACTAGTTCTATGTCCTTGAGTAAGTTACTTTTTATGCCTCAGTTTCCTTATTATCAAAGAGGATAATGAAAACACTTATAAGGCTATTATAAAGATACAGTTGTACTGATCTTGTATGGTTATTTTGGGGACTTAGTAAGCACTTAGTAAACATTAGCTGTTATTATTAATATAATGTATACTTCAGATACAAGGAGAAATATGTGTATTATAATTGAGGCTTATAAAATTGTGGATTTTAATCTTAGCATAAAAATTCAAATATGTGATGCTAATTCAGAACTATCTTCCTTAAAATTGCTTATAGTTTGCATTTTGAATTATAAGGACTGATTTTACTGATAGAAGTTGAAACTAGAAGAGTTGCTGTCTTTTCTAAGGCTTTTATCTTTTCTTCACTTTTGCCCAGATAATTAATCTGGTAAGCTATAATTTTTGACCTATATTGAAGCGTAGATTACTGCAGCTCTAATCATGATTTTTCCTCTCAGAGATTTGCTGTTTCAGTACTCTCTTGACAAATGCATTAGAAATTAGCATTTAGAAGACTTTGACACAATTATCCTTAATACAAAGGTAGCAAAGTCGAAGCTCTAGGTATGGTTTGTTTGGTCTCCTTAGTTTTTTGAAAGGAAAGCAAGTAGCTTAATTTCAGTACAAATAAGCACTTATTGTTTTACATTTGGTCCTCTTTGAGTTCTCTTTTTTTATTTGTGTGTTAAGTCTTGGCCTCTGAAGGTATTGAGTTTGTAATTGATGTGTTTAACATATTTGAAGATTTTTTGTTTGCTTTTAATGTTTTCCCATTATGTATTAACCCTGTTAAGAGTTCTTCTCAAACTGATTTTTACAGTTGTTCAGTGAAATAACTGTTCCTGAGGTCACACAAGTTTGGGAAAGACTGTGTACTACACACTCCCCTTAGAAATTCCTAATGCATATTAGCATAATAAATAATTGAGGTAGCAGACTGTTTAACCTTTAAATCTATCTTTCCTAAACTTTTTCCAAGATTACTTGGCTAAGGGATTCTTGTTTTGAAGGATTCTTGCACTTGAATTGTACAGGATGTAGTTTGGAAAACACTGAAACTAACCCAAAGAAACACTTGGGTTTTGTGTGTGTGTTTATAACTTTATTGAGGTATAACTAAAATACAATAAAATGTACATATTTAAGGTGTATAATTTGGTCCGTTTTGATTTATGTATACATCTGTGAAACACACCACAGTCAAAAAACATTTTCATCACCCCCAAAAGTTGCTTTATGCTCTTTTATAAACTGTTCTTCCTTCTACCCTCTTTCCCAGGCAAATACTCTAGATTAGTTTACGTTTTCTAGAATTTAAAATCCTTGCTTTTGAAGGTTTAAACTGTAATCTTTAGATAATTTAGAATGAAATAGCTGTAATTTCTTAAATTTGCAAAATCCAACATATTTTTGTGTTTATGGTGTTATTTATACACCATAAAAGTTTCACAGTGAGAATTTAAAACCCAAATCATTCTTTCAAAGTTCTTTGGGAAAATGTATTGTAAATTGAGAAAGTATTTGAGTTAAAACAAAAGTAGATGAATTTTTCTGCAAAACTGAATCTGAAAAATTTAATTACTTTAGTAAAAATAAATTAATAGAAAACTAACCAGCCAGAACTTTATAAGGAAGCAGCAATAGAGAGTAGCTTTCTTACTTATCCAGACATTCTTTACTAAGATTAACATATTCAAATCCTCCTTTAAAATTTTCCTAAACAAAAATAAATAAGCTACTCTGTGGGCATAGTCTTAAAAAAAAGTATTGGTAACTTCAGGTCTACTTCTTGCCTTTTGTTGTCAGTAGCCCAATAGTGAAATTTAGAGGATAAAAATACCTTTTGTTTCAAAATTTGATTGTAATAGGGAAAGTGAGGCAAAAATGTCAGGAAATTTATATATGTGTTCTAACCAAAAAGAAGTATCAAAAATTTCTAATTAATGATTTTAAAATATTTCATGTTATATGTTGCTTAAAACTAGCAGTTCTGAGAAATACTTCCTCTGAGCTAATCAGTTAGCTCTTGATTTTCTGTACTAGGATGGAAAGTACAAAATAATAAATGGTGAATATTATTTATATTCCAATACAGATTATTTTTTAATCTGTGTTTTAACCCATTCATAATTTATGTTCTGGGAATGTATAGTAAAACTAAGGTTTTTTGCACATGAAATTCAGTGTTTTTTAAAAGAAAGTTATCAAGCAGTTTTCAATTATGGTTACCAAATGTTAGAAATTGAAATAATAAGTGGTAAAATGAGTACATTTTTTCAAATATTTCAATAGAGATCCACAGAAGTCTAAAGAAGTACTTAAAATATGTATTATAAGCCTGGAATATATATTTCGTAGGTCAGAAGATCAGGTATCTCATTTTCATATATTGCTGATGGGAGTTTAAAATGGTATATAGCCACCTTGGAAAAACAGTTTTTCAGTTCTACAAAAGTTAAACATAGTGTTACCATATGATTCAGCAATTCCATTCCTAAATATTTACTCAAGAGAATTGAAAACGTGTCCATACAAAAACTTGTATGCATTATTCCTTAGCAGTATTATTCATAACAGCCAAAATATGTATACAAACCAAATATCTATCAACCAGTAAACAAAATGTGGTGTAGCCATGTAATGGAATATTATTTAGCTTTAAAAAGGAATAAGTTTCTGACATGCTACAACATACATGAGTCCTGAAAACATTATGCTAAGAAGCCAGTTCCAAAAGATCACATAAATTTTATTATTCCATTTGTATGAACAATTCAGAATATGCAAGTCTGTGAAAATAGAAAGATTAATGGTTGCTGGGCCTGGGGGAAAAGGGATTGGGGAGTGACTGCTAATGGGTAGGGAGTTTCAATTTAGGATGATGAAAATACGATGGAATTGCTTAGTGGTGTTAGCTGTACAACTTTGTCAATACTTGGGTACTCCAAAAAGTTCAGGGAAAGAGTTTTATTATCTTTTAATTTTATTTTTCCACAGACTTTTCGAAGTACACTTATATATTAAAGCCACTGAATTGCACACTAAAAAAAGATTCATCAAAGAGGGGGTAGATGTGGTAGTAGAACTCACAGATAACAAGGAGAAAAAGAAGCCAATTATGAAGAATATACTTCTTAATGGAAAATTAGTGCGTGTCTGGTCAGAAACAAACTAAAAGAAAAACGTAGCCAAAATTAATATTAGAAGAGATTTTCACTAAACTCACTTTATAGTTTCTAATAAGGGTTTCTCCCATCTTTATTTAAGACAGAAAAGCAGCTAGAGAGAATTAGTGGTGTTTGGTCAAGATATGTAAGATGGAAACAGAATAAGAAACAAAATGAGTAAATCGGTATTTACATTAAGTATAAAATGGTTACATTTTCACTGAGAAACATAGTTGGTTGTATTCATTACCAGATTGTCTCTGTGTTGGACAGAAAAAGGTAGTAGACTAAATTATACTAACTATACAAACAGTAGTGACAAGTATGTGGTATGTATGCTGCCAGTTTCTACACTTGCTTCTGTGTCAGATGTGGCACAACAGTTACTTTCCTACTCATTCCAGGTACACCATCACAATCTTTCTGAACCCAGGGTTTCTATTAACCATTGCTGCTTGATTAAAATTGACACTTAAGGTTAAGCCTATTTGCTATTCTTTATGTAGATCAAATTTGTTCTGTGAAAATATTTGTATTCCTTCAGGATATAGATATGAAATTGTAGCAAAATTTATCAAAATGCTGTCTCTAATGATCCATTATATTAGAGCAGTTCTTTTACTTTTTTGGGTTTTTTTGGGTTTTTTGCAAGTGACCTTTTCTTCAAATGATACATTACATAAAAGTTTAGCATATAAAACAAGGGAATACAGAGCTGCATGAATTGAAATGGCAGGTGTAGGAATGGGTAGGTGCAAGCAAAAGCCAGGTAGCTTACAGCAGTACCATCTACTTTACTTCTGTTCCCTGCCCATAATAACCTCATGAGATACTTTCTGTCAACCCTGTTTGAGAAGAAGATTGCCAGAGTGAAAAAGCTTGGTCATGCAGAAACAATATTTTCTTAGGAATCAGGAGGCCTAATTTTTAACTTGTTCTTTCTCCATTCAGTTGTGGAAGTATGCATCATTCACTTAATCAACCATCTTTTGTCTGCGTCATTCATTGATGAAAGAGGCCATTTGAATTACAGATTTCTAAGGTCTCCACCTATTCTTGGCTTGTGATTTTGAATTAGAGAATTTGATTCATCAAAAACTTTATTAATAAAAACAATAAGACAAATCCAGTAAAAATGAGCAAAGGGCTTGAACAGATACTTTACCAAAAATGTACAAATAGGCAGTAAACACATTATTAGTCATAAGGGAAGTCAAAATTAAAACCACGAGATCCAATTTCACATTCACTGGAATAGCTGTGATTAAAAATACTGGGAATATCAAATGTTAGGATGTGGAGCAACTGGGGGTCTCATATTTACAGGTGAGAATATAAAATGGTCACACTGGAAAAGTCTTAAGGGGTATCTGTCTGCCTATGACCCAGCAGTCCCTTTCTCAGGTATTTACCCAAAGGAAATGAAATAACATCCACAAAAAGATCTATATAAGAATGTTCACAGCAGCTTTATTCATAATGGTCAAAACTTTAACACAATCCAAATCTTCATCAATAGGTAAATAAAGAGATTGTGGTATACTCACGCAATGGAATAATACCCAACAATGAAAAGGAACAAACTACTGAAATATACAATGTCAGTGAATCTTAGAAATTACACTGAAAGAAGCTAGACAAAAAATACTTTAAGATGTATATTATTTGAAGTCTAAGAACAGGCAAACTAATCTATGGTGATAGAAATCAGAAAGTGGTTGCCTCCAACAGAAAGGCTGTGGACTGGAAAGGGCACAGGAAATTTCTGGATTGGATATGTTTTAAATTTTGTTTTGGGTGTGGATTACATGGATTTATACAATTATCAAAACTCATTGAAATGAACACATAGGATGTATGCATTTTATTGTATGTAAATTGTACCTCAATTTTAAAAGTGTTAAAACAGTTGAATAACACTTAGTATGAAAGTTAAATTCTGAAATTGGCTCTGTATCATTCCTTAAGAAGGGGAAAGGGGAGTACAGATCTCAATCTGAGGCAGAAACAGTGGGATTGAAGAGCTAAGGATGTTCATTGGGAAGAAAAACCAGGGGTGGGCAAGTAAGTATATGCTAGAAATTTTAACCCATTTAATTATTTATTATTTTCTAAATATTCATGAGAATTTCTCCTTTTTATTTTCTATGATATGTAAATTATGTTAGATCTAAGGAAAACATGATTCTACTTCTAGGTTTATACCACTAGTTAAGTATTTTCAGTTTACATTTCATTTATTATCTTAAGTTCAATATATACAATATTTCTAATTACCAGATGCTTTTCTGTATATATTTAGATTCTCAGTGATTTTAGTAATAAAATTTAGTTTTGAAATGTTTATAAAATCCTATGAACATCTGAAGCTTTTTGTTTCCTAATTTTTGTAGTATAGTCATGCATTGCTTAACTATGGGGAGAAATGTGTCTTTCAGCAATTTTATTGTGTGAACATCATAGACTGAACTTACGTAGACCTGTATGTATAGCCTACTACACACCTAGGCTATATGGTATGGTTTGTTGCTTTCACCACCATTGTATATGTGGTCTGTCATTGACCAAAATGTTACGCAGTACATGACTGTATTTGGAAATTTTTTTCTCTTGATCAAATCTTCATCTCTCCATCAATGAAGTCATCAGAATCAACTTTTAATTGTACATTTAATTTAGTCTCCTTACAAATATAATAATACAACAGTCAATAAGTGTATGTTTAAATTAAAGATTTAAATTAAAGGGTTATAGTAGGAAACTACCAGAAATACAGGTATGCTAAGCATTATGCTAGTAACCAGTTGTTTGGCTAGCTTGTTTTTGAAATCTTCCCCTGAAGATACCTTTTGTATCAGCTTTTCATTATTAGGCTGCGTTACCTCTTGAATGAGTATAAACTCTAAGCAAAAATGACTTCTCTTTGAAAACTACATTTTCCTACCTGCAGAAGTCTGCCATTCTCAGTTGTGTTGTTGATGACCACATTGTTAAAATGCAATGAGCTAGGTTTATCATAGGTAAATGACTAATAAGAACTTGACTATGTTTGTATAATAATCTTCAGGAGGAAAGAATCAAAACTTTTTTTAAAGCAATTATTTGGGCATACATAGGAACACTAATGTTTCAATTTATAGTCAATACTGTAACTCTTCAGGTGAAATGAATCCTTGAAAAGAAGAAAAAAAATTCTATGATACGTGGAGTCATCTTATTTTGGCTATTAGAAAAGCAGACGGTATCAAAGTAATATCTCATCCAATTTCAAAATACTGAAAATATTTTGAGCTGGATAGTTTAAATGTATTTATGTCTTCCTGGAACAAACTGCTTTATAGATCTCATGGTAACATCATAAAAATAAAAAGATTATAAAATTATTCTAATTAGAGTTTTACAATGCTAGAAATTAAACATACATTTAACTGATTTTTATTTTTTTTTATTTTTTTTTCCCTTAACTAGGTCCTTTCTGATGTTGCTTGAGCTTATTCTCCTGCAGTTGATCTCATTCCTGATGGCTAAACATTAAGTCCCATGACAACATAAAGTTTATGCTCATATGTTTTAGGCCTCATTTATAACACCAGGACAATATTATAGAAAAAAAACTTGTGCATTAGTTCCTCTAATTCCTTTTCTTTAATTCCTAAAAACACCATGACTTCTACAAATAACCATTTTACAGCATTGTCACATCCTTGGTTTATTCTACACTAAAGAACATAGTTGAGTTTTTGGAAAGTACAGGATTTACAGATTTGGTCTTTAATATACACACATCTATAAATATTACAATTAATAAGGCAGGAAATTATTGATACATAAGATGAATGTTTATTGTGGAATAATATTTCTTTTTTAAAATAATTTAGTTTAATTTTTGGATATTTTTCTATACTCTAAGTTGATAATGGTTTCTCAAAGTTTATTTTATAAAGATAATTCATTTTACTGTTTTATGGTACCAATAGGACTCTAATGTTAAATTGGTGTGTTGAGTTATGCAACTGTTTATATTTACATTTAAATAATGAAATATTGGACAATTAGTTTATACCAAATGTTTCTGCAGTCCAGGGGTGAATGTTTTTGCTGGTTTGATGCTAATACAGTTTCAAAAAATGAAAGCAAATATGAATTTGCTGTTTTTTAAATCTTTTCTTCATGTATTACCACTATTGTCAGAACCAAATTTAAAAGAAGCTTCTTTGTGGAGCAAGAAAAATCAGTTTCTCTTTTTCTTTAATTAAACAAACAAACAAAAAAATGTTCAGTGCATTCTAGTAAGATCTCTGAAGCATTTTGTCAGTGAAGGAAAGCAACACTGACTGATAAAACTATCAGGATTTGCAATGCAGTGAATACTGAGATAATCTTTACCAGCGATATGGGATCATCAGGATTTTGAATGTCAGAACATTATGTTAAAATGTGATTATAGTTTTAATGCTTTGTCTCTTTGAATTAAATTTGTATCCATAAAGATGTGCAGCATAATTGTTCATGTATTTATTTACAGACTACAATATCCATCGCAGCTCAATAAATAGTCTTTCCCCTGTTAGTGCTACCCTCTCTTCTGGGACTCCCAGCGTGCTTCCTTATGCTGCACGGCCTTATTCTTATCCAGGCTATCCCTTGTCATCAACTATATCACTTGCTAATGGCAGCCATGTTGGACAGCGGCTATATATCTCCAATCAGTCCTCATTCTTCTGAAGAAAATATTCTAAACTTTAGTATGAAAATTTTTTTGTGTAAAGCTTGCAAATTAAAATACTGTTTTATTTTAGAATCGGGTTTGCACATTTGGTTTTAAAATGAAAATATATTTATTCCAACATACTAGACATCAACTATAATCCAGAATAACTGAGTTGTTGAATTTATAAAAATGCAAAGTTTAAAAGTTATTTAGTGGTTTCTCTTGATAAAGGTATAACAAATTACTATTCTTTTTAAACTTTTGGAATTTTGTTCTAATTCTTGAGTGGGCAATAGGAACCAGTAGGTTATGTTAATTTTTTGCATAATAACTTTGGTAAATAGCATTTCATAAATATTAAAGTACTTGAAGACAGTGGTTATATTAGATTTTTGATTACCAAGGATCACTATCTATATTGGAGATTAGAGCCATTATATAACCAGAAGCATCTAACTATTATGTAGAAAGAAATGATGAGGCAAAAGATTAAGATGCAGATTTTATGCAGTATTAAAGAAAAAGCAGCCTACCATTGTGGTCCTTGAAAATAACCATAAATATTTAGTTAATAATTATTTGTTACAGAAGTAAATTATAATTTTGCTGTTAATGTATTTAAGGTTTTTATAGTTAACCTTCATTTGTGTTTTTGATATTCACTGTATTGTTTGAATAAGTGTTACAGTTTTTTAATGTTGAAATCATGTGTTGTTTAATTTTTGTACTTGAATTCAAATTCTTAGACATTAAATGTGTGATGCTTCTAATATGTGTGTTTTATTTTTATTAGAATGCACAAAAAAAAAACTTAGCTCTTACCATCTCTTTGATCTTGACAACAGTTTCTCTTACAAGGTATACAGTCATAGTCTCAGTGTCTTCATGAGACCAAAGCAAAGGATATTGTAGACAGAAAACTGTTAGTTGTGTAAAACAGTAACAAAAGTAATTTTTACGGGTCAATATAAATACTTTGTTAATAGGCCCCCTGAAGTCTCTCCCTTTTACTTAAGAATAATTAATCAATCCAGGTAATTTTTGTGGTTTAATAGTTTAGTATTGTACATTTATGTACAGAGACAGAAATCTTTCAGATATCAAATGTTACCTTTGTTGATTAACTCATTGTGCAGCTATATGGGAACAGGATTCGCATACATAGTATTTGAAATGGTTCTAAATATTTTTCTTACCAACTTAATTTGAGTTTCTAGAAGAAGTTATATGAAGATTAAATTAATCTCAGTTTATTTCATCCTCTAAAGAAGGTTCTTTTCATACAAGTCTTATACCATGCTTAATTACCTTTCCAGTTAACTGCCTTAGATTTTCTAATTTAAATGAGCATAGACCCTGTATTTAACCATCATTATTTTTTTTTCCTGACATAACTTTGTGTGAATTGCATAGGTTTTGCAATTAAATCGCCATGTATATGGCTCAGAGGTGCATGTCACTCATTCAGCAAACATATAATGAATTTTTATTTTGTTACCTACTGTGGTACCCTGCTGTGATAGAGAGGTGACTCAGAATTCTTGCCAGAAGAAAAACAGACTTTTTCATGGAAATGCTTGGAATGGCCCAAATCATAATAATCACAAATTTCCACAGAGCTTTTTCACTTTGGAAAAGGAAATCTCCAACACTTGAGAGAGCTTACCAGCCACACAGTGTATTTGGAAACCCATGGTAATGTTATGAGAAATGTATAAGCTTTGGTATCCAATTTGGTTACTGATTCTACCAAGTAATAGCTCTTTGAACTTGGACACAGTTTTTAATCTCTCTGAGCCATATCTTTCATCTCTGTAAAATGGCGATAAATTCCTTATAATGTGTAAAACATCTGGAAAATAGAAGGCACTCAAATGGTAACTGATACTATTTGGGTATAATTATATAAAGAGTGTAGTATCATTTCTTTGTAGTTTTTCATTCCTTTGCCCTTCAACCAGAAATATAGAAGTGAGTACATTCATGTCAAACATTGTCTCTTTCTGTGAGGTTATGGATGATGAGTTAATCTTATTCATACCGCATGCAATTTTATTTGACTTGTGAGCATAGCTACTAATTATTTGATGCTTTAATTCTTATATGATGGCTATTTACGACCTTTGTTTCAAAGGAGGGCTTCCCTAGTCAGTTGATCACAAGCTATTGATAAGTCTTAGCCATGTGATACAGCTTATTGGGCGGGGAAGCAGTTCTAAAGAAAAATTTTGCATGCAACTTTGTGCAAAGCACAATGGCTGAGATATGGAAATATGGCTTGTTATGGAGCCATTATCTCACTTAATATCCCTTGTAAGCAGACATATCAGAAAGGTATGCAGAAAGTTTAATTAACCTTATATCTCTAGTTGAATTGTTTTATAATGTTAGAGTGGGAAAGATTTAACTATGACTCAAAATCTAGAAGCCGTAATAGAAATGGTTGATAAATTCAATTTGAAAAGACAGGGCTGAAGCCTGCATGGCAGGAAAGTACCATAGGTTATGTCAAAAGACAAAATGATAAAACTGGAACAGAATTTGCATGTTGTTTCACAAAGAGCTAATATTCTAGATATCAATACTCTAGTTTTCTAGGTATCAGTAAGGAAAAGACCAATGACCAAAGAGAAAAATCAATAAAATGTATGAATAGCCGTATGACAAATGGCCCTTACGGGTATTAAAAAAATGTTTTTATCTCACTCATAATAAGAGAAATGCAAGTTTAGATTGACAGAAATCTAAAAGTTTGGTAAACTTTTGATGAGCTTTTAAGGAAATGAGTATTCTCATACATTGCTGGTAGAATTATAAATTGGTATAATTCATATAGAGAGTAATTCGGCAGCTATCAAACAATTACACGTACTTAAATCTTTTGATCTAGCCATCCTATTTGTGGGATATACTTACATGTGTTTATGTGAAGCAATATATGTAAAAGTCTATTCATCATCAAGGGATTGATGAAATAAAAAAAGAATTTATCAGTACATACTTAAAAAGCTGTACAAAAGACAGGGAGGACTCTCTTTATCCTGATACAGAGAGAGGTAATAAGTGAAAGACAATGCTAAGTGAAAAAACAGGATTCAGAAATGTATGTGTAACACAGTATGCTATTTTTGGGTAAAGAGGAAGAAAAGAACATACATATGTGCTTGTATTTGCACACAAAACTTTGGAAGGATACACAATAAAAGTGGTTGTGGGAGAAGTAGATGAGATCACACTGTAGAAGTCCCTTTTATTTCCAGACACAGTGCAATAATAAATAAAGTAAAAACACACATAATTTTTCACGGAAACAAAGTAAAGATCTCTAGTGAACAGTAATCCGAACACGAACATTAGGGAAAGCTGCACTGATCTATCTACTGAATTGCCAGAAATTAATAGGTTTTGAGTAGAAACCCAGGGCCAAAATAAAGCTAAGTGTTAAAGAGCACTGCAGGCAGCAGTGCACTTCACTACTTTTGACTGAATTGGTCCAAAGTGCTTGAAATGTGTGTTACTAATTATGATGTGTGTGGTATGAAGCATGTTAAATCTCTGGTAGAAAAGTCTTAGTGAGGGCCGGCCCAGTGGCGCACTGGATAGTGCGCCGCTTGGGAAGCGCGGCGGCGCTCCCACCCGAGGGTTCGGATCCCACATACAGACCGGTTCCCGCTCACTGGCTGAGCGAGGCGCGGGAGCAACACCAAGGGTTGCGATCCTGTTGCCGGTCCCCGGTCCGGTACGGGGGCAACACTGAGGGTTGCGATCCGTTGCCGGACACGGAAAAAGACAAAAAAAAAAAAAAAGAAAGAAAAGTCTTAGTGATTTAGAGCAAAGTCATGTCCTGTTAAGCAAATAATTAGTCTTTTGAGAAATAGCTTTTAGCTAGTGATTAGGTCTAATAAAGATTGACTATGGAACACCAAGTATGTTGAGCTACCCATATAAATTATTACTTGATCACCAAATTCATAAAGTTGAGTGTGTCCAGTACCATGCTGCCATCCTTTGCTCAGTGTATTGTATCATTGAGGGTTCCTAAGATCAGTTGTCTGATGGAGAAAAATTTGGAACCTAGTATACTGAGGATAATGGAAGTTATCAAAAACCAAATCTCTTCACACATCCTGTAGAAACTATATACAGCAATAACAAAAGTAACTGAAGCCACAGGTGATTCACATCTTCAGCATAACTAGAGAACATTATGATTTTCAAATTACCTGTATGTAAAAATAAATAAATACGGACATAAATTCCAGCATGTATTTCTTGAGTTCTTGCCACAAGTCTGTTGATAAGAAGGGATGTCTTGAGGGGCTGGAAAACAGAAGACAACAGAAGAGTAGAGGTCCTAATGGTGAGCTAACAATGTCCTCCCCAATTGTGAAAATACTGTAAAATAATCCTGGTATGTGTAAGCAATAAGTAAAGAAAAAGGGCTTAAAATTGTGTGGACTTGAGGTGATAGTCTTGGAAAGGCATCACTTCTAGGAGAAAAGAGTCAAAAAGACTAGTAATGTGGCTTACAACAGCACCAGAGAGACTGCAGTATCACAGGCAGACACAAGGGGAAGCTCCTAAATAGAAACTGGTAAACCTCTTCAATTAGATTATGCACATGCAACCAAAGAGAATGCGTACACAGAAAAGGCTTGAGAGGTATCCAGAATCACTAGTTAGGCTAAGTGGAGAAAGTCTTTTCTGTATGACACCAATCACAAAGTCTGGGAGAGGTGGCTGATTCTTCATGTGGCGAAATCGCAACAAAAAAAATCATGACATACAAAGAAACAGAAATATGGCACTTTTAAGGGAACAAAATCTCCAGAAACCAACACTTCAGAAATGGAAAAATATGAATTACCTGATATTATGGATTGAATTATGTCCCCCCAAAAGTTTAGTATGTTGGAGGCTTGGCTCCCACTGTGGCAGTGTTAAGAGGGTGGGAAATCCTACTGTGGTAGTGGAAAGATGGTGCCCTCAAAGAGGTGATTTGATTGTGAGGACTGTACCTTCATGAATGGATTGATCCCTTGGGATAATGGGAGTTGTTCTGGTGGCTTTAAAAGGAGAGCAAATGATGAGGTTAGTCTCTCCTCTGCCATTCTCACTAAATGACACACTGCCTTGCTGTAGAGTCACCAACAAAAAGGGGCCTTACCAGGTCTGTTCCCTGGACTTTGGACTTGCCATATTCTGAAACTGTAAGCAATAAATATTGTTTCTTACAGATTATACAGTTCCAGGTATTATTTTATAATCAACAGAAACAGACTAGTACACCTGACAATTAAAAATTAACATTATAAGGATGTTCAATGAATTAAAAGCACAGATAGAAAACTAAATGAAATCAGAAAAATTATGTATAAATAAAATGGAAACAGCAACAAAGAAACTATGAAGAAGAACAAAAATTTTGGAACTGAAAAATGCAGTAACAATTGAAAAATTCACTACAGAGAGGATCAACAGCAGACTTGACCAGTCAGAAAAACTCATCAGTAAACTCTGAAGACAGGCCTTTTGATATTACCAAGGCAGAGGGGCAAAAAGAAAAAATAATGAAAAGTGAAGCAAGACTAAGGAACGTATGGAACACCATTAAGCAAAAACAACATATGCGTTATGGGAGGCTCAGAAGGAGAAAAAAAAAAGCAAAAGGAGCAGAGGACCTACCTGAAGCAATAATGGCTCATACTTCCAAAATTTGAGGTAAGAAGTAGACATACAAATTCATGAAGCTCAAAAAACTCCAACTAGGACAAATACAAAGAGCCACACTGAGACACATCTATCAAAATGTGAGACAAACTGTCAAAAGACACAATCTTGAAAGCAGCAGAGAAAAGTGTCTCATCATGTACAAGGTAGCTCTTATTAGATCATTAGAAGATTTTTCAGCAGAAACCCTGCAGGCTAGAAGGGGTTGAGATTATACACTCAAAGCAATGAAAGAAAAAAAACTGCCAACCGAGAATATTATATCCAGCAAACAGTCCTTAAAAAATGAAGGGGAAATTAAGACTTTCCAAGATAAACAAAAGCACTGGGAGTTTGTCACAACTAGACCCCTGGCATACAAGAAATGCTGAAGAGAACCGTTCAAGTTGAAGTGATAGGATAATAATTGGCAACACAGAACTGTATAAAACTTTCTAGTAAAGGTAAATATACAGACAAGTATAGAATCCTGTTGTATTGTTATTATTTATGTAAATCATTTTAAAATCTGGTATAGCATCTTAAAATACAAAACAAGAGTAATTATAAATCTATGTTAATGGATACACAATATAAAAAGGTAATTTGTGTCATCCATAACATAAAGTGGGGTCAGATACAAAGGAATAGAGTTTTATGCATGATTATTTGTTATTAGTTTTTAAAAGGTTGTTATAACTTTAAGATATTTTACATAATTGCAATGGTAATCACAAAGAAAATATCGATAGAATATATACAATGGAAAATGAGAAGGGAATCAATACAAAATCTATGAAACACAAAAGAAGGCATTAAGGGAAAAAAGGAGGAAGTAAAATATAAGACAGTGGAAAGGGAGAGGGATTGGGAAGAGGGTGGTCAGTGAATACAAAATACTTGAGAAATAGAAAGATTGGAATCTAGGGTTCTATAGTAATATAAGAAAATTACAGTTAACAACAAAGTACTGTGTATCTTTGAATAGCTAGTCAAGGTGATGTTTAGTGTTCCTAATAGAGAAGTTAAAAATGTTTGAGGTGATGGATTCACTAAGCATCCTGATATGATCATTATACACAGTATGAATGTACCTAATTATCATACTATACTCCATAAACATATACAATTAGCATAGGTCAAAAATAACTTAAGAAATAGTAGAATAGTAATTACCAGAAGCAGGGAAAGGGAGGGAGGAGGGGGGCCCGGGAAAGGTTGGTAGACTGGTACAAAGTTACAAAGTCACAGTCAGATAGGAAGAATCAGTTTTGGTGCCCTAGGGTAACAACAGCTAATAATATTGTATATTTCAAAATAGCCAGAAAAGAGGATCTTGAATGTTATAGCCACAAAGAAATGATAAATGTTTAGGTGGTAGATATACTAATTATTCTGATTAGATCATTATACAATATATGCGTGTATTGAAACAACAAATTGTACCCTATAAACATGTACAATGAAAAATATTTTTAAAAAATGACATAAAACATAAAATATGAATAATATGGCAATATTAAGTCCTTCCCTGTCATAAGTGTAGATATATTAAATGCACCAATTAAAAGACATGAATTGGCTAAGTGGGTTAAAAAAATAAGATCTATCTATAGGCTGTCTACAAGAAACTCACTTTAGAACTAAGGACACACATAGGCTAAAAGTGAAAAGGTGGAAAAAGATATTTCATGTGAATGTGAATGTAAAGAGAACAGGTTGTATCAGAAAAAAGTAGGTCAGAAAAAGAATAGACTAAGACAAAAATGGTCACAAGAGGCAAAGAAGGACATTCTATAATGATGAAAGGGTCAATTCACAAGGAAGATACACAATTATATATGCATTTAACATTAAAGCTCTCAAATACATGAAGCATACAATGAGAAAATTTAAGGGAAAAATAGCACCACAATGATAGTTTGAGAAGACGACTTCAATACCCCACTTTCAACTGGGGAGAGGACAGAAAAACAATAAGGAAACAAAATTCAAACAATGATATAGACAATTGGACCTAAAAGACATTTAGAACACCCCACCACCAACAACAGAATACATATTTTTCTCATGTGCAGATTGAATATTCTCAAAGGTAAACCACATGTTGGGCCACAAAACAAGTCTTAACAAAACTGAAAATATTGAAATCATACCAAGTATCTTCTCTGGCTGCAGTGGAATAAAACTAGCAATTAATAGTGGATGGAAAATGGGAAAATCCACAAGTATGTGGAAGTTAAACATTGCACTATTGAACAACCAAAGTGTCAAAGAAATCACAAAGGAATTTAGAAAATATCTGGAGTTAAATGAAAACAAAAATGCAACATACTAAAACCTATGGGATGCAGCAAAAGCAGTACTATGAGGAAAGTTTAGTGTAGTAAATGCTTACATTAAAGAGAAGATCTCAAATCACCAACCTAACCTTACACCTCAAGGAACTAGAAAAAAAAAATTAAACCCAAGGTTAGCAAAAGGAAGGAAATAATAAAGATTAAGGCAAACATAAATGAAATAGAAAATTTAAATAAATAGAAAAAAATCAGTAAAACCAACTGTTGGTTTTTTTGAAAAGATCAAGAAAATTAACAAACCATTAGCTAAACTAATTAGAAAGAAAAAAGAATGAAGATCCAGCTAAAATTAGAAATGAAAAAGGGAGTATTACAACTAATGTCACAAATAGAAAGGATGATAAGAAACTGCTATGAACAACTGTACACCACCAAATTGGGTAATTTAGAATAAATGGATAACTGTTAGAAACACACAACCTACCTACCAAGAGTGAATCATGAAGAAATAAAAAATCTGAACAGATTTAGAACTAATAAGAAGATTAAAGCAGTAAACAAAAACCTCCCCCAAAAGAAAAGCCCAGGACCAAATGGTTTTACTGGAGAATTCTACCATACATTTAAAGAATTGACACCAATCCTTCTCAAACTCTTCCAAAGAATTGAAGAGGAGAGAACACTTCCAAACTAATTCTATGAGGTCAGCATGACCCTGATACCCAAACCAGACAAAGATGCAATATGAAAACTATAGACCTATAACCCTGGTAAATATTGATGCAAAAATCCTAAATGAAATACTAGCAAACTTAATTCAACAGGATTAAAAGGATCATACACCATAACCAAGAAGGATACATATCTGAAGCAAGGATGGTTCAATATTTGATAATCGATCAATCTAATACATCACATTAACAAAATGAAGGACCAAAATCCATGATCATCTCAATCAATGCAAAAAAATCTTTTTTGACAAAATTTAATTCCCTTTCATGGGAAAAACCCTCAATAAACTAGGCATAGAGAAAACTACCTGAATATAATAAAAGCCATACATGAAAAGCCCATAGCCAACATCATACTCAACAGTGAAATACTGAAAACTTTTTCTCTTAGATCAGGAACAAGGCAAGAATGCCCACTGTCACAACAACTACTTAGCAAAATACTGGAAGTTCTAGGCAGAGCAATTAGACAAGAAAAAATAAATAAAAGGCTTCCAAATTAGAAAAGACAAAGTAAAATTATCTCTGTTTGCAGGTGACATGATCTTACATGTAGAAAACCCTAAAGATCCCTCAAAAAAATCTGTTACATCTAATAAAAAATAACAGTAAAATTGCAGGAGACTAAAGAAACACAAAATCAGCTGGTTTCCATAAACTAACAATGACCAATCTGAAAAAGAAATTAAGAAAACAATCCCATTTGACATAGCATCAACAAGGAAAAAACACTTAGCAATAAACTTAATTAAGGAGGCGAAAGACTTGTTATACACTGACAAATACACAACATTGTAAAATATATCAAAGAAGATACAAATAAATGGAAAGACATTCCATGCTTCTGGATTGGAAGACTTAATATTGTTAAAATGTCCAACTGTCTGCTATGGGTTAACTGTGTCCCCCAGAAGTTCATGTATTGGAAAGTTGATCCCCATTGTAAATGTTAAGAGGGTGGGAAATCCTATTATGGTATTTGAAAGGTGGAGCCTTTAAGAGGTAATTAGATTGTGAGGCCTGTGCCCTGGTGAATGGATTGATCCATTCATAGAGTAATGGGCATGGTTTTGATGGCTTTAAAAGGAGGGCACGTGAGAAGAGAATGCTAACTCTTGCCATATGACACCCTGCATTGCTGTAGAGACTCACCACCAAGAAGAAGGCCCTCACCAGATATGTTCCCTGGACCTTGGACTTCCCAGTCTCCAAACTGTAAGAAATAAATTTCATTTTTTAAAATAAATTACCCAGTTTCAGGTATTCTGTTATAAGCAACAGATACAGACTAACACACTATCCAAAGTGATCTGCAGATTCAGTGCAATCCCTATCAAAATCCCAATGATATTTTTTACATGAATAGAAAAACATCCTAAAATTTATATGGAATCCCAAGGGACTCCAAATAGCCAAACAGTCTTGAAAAAGAACAAATTGGAGGCCTCACACTTTCTGACTTCAAAACATATTACAAAGCAACAGTAATTAAGATGGTGTGGTAGTGGCACAAAGATAGATATATAGACCAGTGTAACAGAATAGTGAGCCCAGAAATAAATACTTGTATATGTGACCAAATTATTTTCTACAAGAGGGTGAAGACTACACAATGGGAAAGGACAGTCTCTTCAGCAAATGGTGTTGGGAAAACTGGATATCTGTATACAAAAGAATGAAGTTGGACCCTTATCTTACACCATAAACAAAAATTAAAATGAATTAAGGACCTAAATGTAAACCCTAAAGGTGTAAAATTCCTAGAAAAAAACCAAAGAGAAAAGCTTCAGGACATTGCATTTGGCAATGATTTCTTGGATATAACACCAAAAACACAGGCAACAAAATAAAAATAGACAAATAAGACTACATCAAATTAAAAACTTCTGCATATCATAGGAAACAATTAACAGTGAAAAGACAACCTATGGGATGGGAGAAAATAACTGCAAATCCAATATCTAATAAGGGCTTAATATTCAGAAAATATAAGGGACTTCTTCAACAACAACAACAAAATAACCCAGTTAAAAAATGGGCAAAGGTCTCGAATATATATTTCTTAAGAGAAAATATACAAATGGCCAGTAAGTCCATGAAAAGATGCTTGACATCACAAATCGTTACGAAAGTGCAAATTAAAATCACAGTGAGATATCACCACACATCCATCAGACAGCCAATATCAAAAGGACAGAAAAATGACAAGTGTTGATGAGGATATTAAAATTGGAACCATGGTGCACACTATTGGTGTAAGGTAAAATGATGCAGCAGTATGGAGGTTTTTCAAAAACTTAGAATTACCCTATCATCCAGCAATCCCATTTCTGAGTATATATATCCAAAAAATCTCAAAGCAACATCTTGAACAGATACTTGGACACTTACATTCATTGCATTATTCACAATTACCGAGAAGTGGAAGCAAACCAAATGTCTAGGATGTCTTGATCCATTTATCTAAATGGATCAAGAAAATGTGGTATCTACATACAATGGAGTATTGTACAGCCTTAAAAAAGAAGGAAATTCTGTCACATGTTAAAACATGGATGAATGTCAAGGACATTATGCTAAGAGAAATAAGCCAGTCACAAAAGGACAAATATTGTATGATTCCACTCATAAACTATCTAAAGTGGTCAAAATCATAAAAACAGAAAGTAGGAAGGTAGTTGCCAAGGGTAGAGGGGCCGGGAGTGGGGCAATCGGCATTTAGTGGGTATAGGGTTTCAGCACTGCAAGAGGAGAAAGTTGTAGAGATCTGTTACACAACAATGTGAATATGCTTAGCACTACTGAACTGTACATTTAAAAATGGTTAAGATGGTAAATTTAATGTTATATGGTTTTTACCATAATGAAAAAGGAAAAGAGGGCCATCCAACCCCTTCACCTACAAAAAAATTCATTAAAAATTCTGCATTTTACTACACTGAGAACAGAGGGCATTCTTGAACTTAGAATCTGGTGAACAACACAAAACTTCTGATCCTTGAAATGAATAGACAAAACAGTCTTCCTTACAAAGCCACTATTCAAAGAAAACAGAAATAAAACATCTCAGCCGATGAAAATTTCCTCCAAAAGCCAAACACTAAATAGCAGAAAACATTATCACCACACTCGAAACTGAAATGCCATCACACAAACATTTGGCAAGATGGAAACGAACAAGCAAGCAAGCAAACAAAACATCCTGTAAAAACTCGGGGACTGTTATCTTCTGGAGAAATCTACTAGATGAGTTTCTAACCAAGAGATGATTGTGGAGACTTTAACAAGAGTAATTATGGTGAGCATTTAAGGTATTTACTTGTACATCTGAGGCTAAAAGTTGGGGCTGAAGGTGATTATATAATACATTAATGTTATATATTGTGACAAAGTAAAAATAACGCAACTCAAAATGAGAGAAGGGAGAGGAAAAGAGGAGGATGGAATAGCTTCTTGTTTTGTAGATAATAGGTAGCAGTCAGCTGATGCCATGAAAAACTGACAAATCAGATTGTAGAATATCAAGTCAGAAAACAGGAACTAAAAGCCTTTTAAAATATAAGTAAAAAAGTAACCACTAGGGCAAAAATACCTTTTAAAATTTTTAGAGAAAACAAAAAGAACAAAGAAAACTTATTCTATAGAGAAAAGCACAGTAAATATAACAATACACATAGTAATTATATCCTAAAATAATGACAATTGTGAATGGGCTTACCCCAAATTGCCTCACAAAACAAGATCCAATTTATGCTCTATACAAGATACAAACCTAAAAAAAGTGATTGATAAAGACAAAATATAAAGGGAAGACAAATGTCTACCAATATAACACAAATAAAAGTACATATGTGCCACTATATTCATTGCAGCAGCATTTGTAATTGCAAAATATGGCAAACAACCTAAATGTTCATGCATGTGAAACTGGTTGAATAAACTGGCTCATCCACATCATGGAGTGCTCTGCAACTGTAAAGAAAGAAAAAATTCTATGAACTGATATGGAGTGGTTTCCAGGATACATTGTAAGTGAAAAGACAAAGTAGGAGAGAGTATAGTGTATGCTGCCTTTTATAGATGCTTCATGATTCTTTTTGTTTGAGTTGGACAGGATGGAAAAAACAATGAGCACGTCCTCTTCACCTAGATTGGTAAAAACTTATGCAAAAGAATGCACCTCTGTGACCACTTCTGACTTCTCTAAGAAGCCTTGAGAAGAGCTGGGACCAATGTTTTCTTCCCTAGCAGGAGTAATGACTATTCAGAAGTAGCGTTCTATAACAGCTTGTGAAATGACCTGAGTTTTCCTGCAGGGGGCATCATCCTCCAGTTTATGAGGAAAAAAATACATTAAACTGCAATACCAGCGATCTGGCTTGGGAAAGATGGTAAGTGCTTTTTAAAAATGAAAGTCGCAACATGTGCGCTTGATTCCTATTCTGTTTTTTGGGTGAAAGATAATATTCTCATAGTTTTGTAATAAAAAAGAAGGACCTTAAAAGAATGTGTGTTGTCTGTCAAGTAAATCTTAGTTGGTCATTGTGTAATATCTATTGCATATACAGTTCTTAGATGGCCTGCATCATCTAAGAACATAGCTTCCGTCTACTGTAATTTGTATGCCTGCATAGCTAGAAAGAGCTACTAGGATAAGAAGTAAAGGCTAAAGAATTAAGTGAAATATTCAGAAAGGAATAGAATGGGAATTGCCATTTCTTCATTCATTCCATTGGTCAAAATTTATTGATTACCTCTCATGTGTAAGACACCGTGCTATGTGCTAGGGATGCAAAAGTGAATAATATGATGTTTTTGACTTTGAATTCAAAGTGAAAGAATTAATGTTTGGCAACAAAGCATTTAATTTTTTAAAATCTGATTTCTAAAAAAATTATTTTTCAGAAAGATAATTAGGACATATTTTTGTCATCTGATTTTACCTTTGAGCCTAGAGAGAAGAGGTCACTTTTACTCTTCATTGTATTTTCACCTGGTCCTCAACCACCTAATGGTGACACCCAGAGGCCTTTGTCACATTTCACATTCTTTGACTTTCCTGCACCATTTAATGCCACTTCTTGTATGGCTTTACGTGTACGTGAATTGCTAAGTAATTTTACATGTACTGTTTTCTTTAGTCCTCCTTCAAACCCTCTAATGTTAGCAGTTCAGTGATGCTGCAGTGAAATTATGTGAATTGACAAGCATCTCTTCTTTCTCCCTACACCTAAGTGTGTTACAAAAGGTTTTCTTATTATTATTATTACTATTACTATTTAGATCTTTTTTCTTCATGGGACCCTGTAGATGTTCCATGGGTATCTAAAATTCAATATATCTAATATCTCAAAATTGCCAATAGAATGGCAATTCCCATTCTGTTCCTTCCTGAATATCTCACTTATTTCTTTAGCCTTTACCTCTTATCCTGGTAGCTTTTTCTAATTCTACAGGCATACAAATTATAGTAGGTGGCCAGCTATGTTCTTAGATGATGCAGGCCATCCAAGAAGTTTATATGCAATAAATATTACACAATGATCAACTAAGATTTCCTGGATAGATAACACATATGGTAATGCAGGCTGGCTTCACGAGGGATTATAATCAGCAGTAAAGAAACCCATCCAAAGTCAAGGTTCTGTCTCCCTCATGGTCTCTCATCTGTGCTTTTATTTTGGTGTTTGTGTCATTGTTTACCTTCTCCGTGGAATGGTTTTCATTGATAATTTTATAATGTAATAAATTGATATAAAGTGATACTATGTGCTGGGTACTGTTAGAGATATGGGTAAATGGCAAAAGTCCCTACCCTCATGGAGCTTATGGTCTAGTTGGGGAGAGACCTAATTAACAATCATAAAAATACACTGTCTGGTAAGTGCAATGAAGAAGAAAGGGATAAGGGAAAGCACTTGAAGGGCCCTTATATATAGGGGAGAAGGTGACGTTTGAGAAGATAATTGAATAAGGGAGTACTGAGATCCAGTGACTGATCAAGGCAGGTGTATAAGGGCACAACAATTTCTGCTCAATGAAGGATAAAACTGAAGGACCATTTTTTTTTTTTCCTTTTTTTGTCTTTTTTACTGACCGGTAACGGGATGGCAACCCTTGGTGTCGCGTCCGTACCGGGGACCGGCAACGGGATTGCAACCCTCGGTGTTGTGCCTGCACTGCGCTCAGCCAGTGAGCGGGAACCGGTCTCCACATGGGATCCGAACCCTCGGCGGGAGTGCCGCTGTGCTCCCAAGCGGCGCACTCTCCAGTGCACCACCAGGCCGGCCCAGAAGGACCATTTTGCATCAGAGCTTCCTGTGGGGTTGGCTGAGGATAGCAGACCTGTGATCAACTTCTCCCTCTACTCTTTCCCCAGCTTTCCCCGCTTCCATAGGTATTGATACCAACAGCACTCCTTAGTAAATATTCTGAATACTACACTCATTCAAATCTAAGGCTGATTTCCAGAGACTCCTACCTATAACAGTTGGTACCAAGAATCTTCGGAGAAAGCAAGTGATAAAATGGGGTTTGGGAGCTAGATGGATCACTCACTGCTGAGCTAGCAGCGAAGACCTGCATCTCTGGTAGGTGGAGTGCAGATAGCTCCTGGTACCTATAGATGCTGCAGTTATTACAACTTACACTAATGGTGATTGGGATGGTGTGCTGGTGAAAAGGAATATACTAGTTGTTGCAATATATCAGGTATTTGAAAAGTACAGAAGAAATAGTAACTATAAAAAGAATGAAATTTGATGGCTGCAGGTAAGATTGATGGGTGCTCTAAAAGATGATAATGAAAATCTGAGAGGTTTAATAGGCAGCTGAAAACCAAGCATGAAAACCACAGACATCTAAGTGTATTACAAACAGGCTCTCATCTTCTGAAGGGTGAGATCCGAGAAAGCTGTGGGCCTTCCTGGGACTTGTCAGAATAGCTCAGCTCTGAAAAGGATTAAACTCCCAACCAAGGCAGGTGGGCTATACATAGATTAGAGCTCTGGTTGAGGGAGAATGTAACCTTGACATATTGACTGGTGACATCTGAGCAGATTCCTCCCTGCAGTAGTCTGTTTCTGTTGCTTAGAATACCAGAAACTGGGTAATTTATAAAGGAATAAAATTTATTTCTTACAGTTTTGGAGGCTGGGAAGTCCAAAGTCCAGGGAACACATCTGGCGAGGGCCTTCCTGTTCTTGGTGGTGACTCTCTACAGTGATGCAGGGTATCATGTGGCAAAAGGCTGCAAGAGAGACCTACGTTTCTCACTTATCTCCTTTTAGAGCCATCAGAACTTTGTCCATTACTCCGTGAGTGGACCAATCCATTCATAGGGGCATAGTCAAGGCCCCAGCTTTCAATTATCATAATAGGATTTCCCACTCCCTTAACAGTTGCAGTGGAGATTAAGCTTCAGTGAGTTTTGAGGGGACATTCAGTCCACAGCACCCCACATCTCCAAATCTTGAGTTCCCAGATTCCCTTGAACTCTCTGAGTCTGAACCAGCCCTCTTCTCCCTATTAACTGCTAGCTTTCTCCCATGGCTGAAGACAATGTGAAGAAAGCTCTCCTGAGAGATAACGTGATCTCCACTCAGGATCCCCCCCATCTCTCCTCATGGCCTAGACCTAGGATTAAGTCTCAGCATAACCCAGCTGGGAAGTGCTGGGCCTGATAGGGGAGAAAGGAAAAATACCTCACAGGTGCTGTAAGACTCAGTTAGCATGTACTGGCAGGAG
Organism: Galeopterus variegatus; assembly: GCF_000696425.1. Classification (NCBI taxonomy): domain Eukaryota; kingdom Metazoa; phylum Chordata; class Mammalia; order Dermoptera; family Cynocephalidae; genus Galeopterus; species Galeopterus variegatus. The sequence goes on from NW_007727190.1 coordinate 419,240, forward strand.
CCAGAAGAGTAGGAATGGGTCTCGATTCTGAGTGCTTGGTGAAGGACGCTAGCACATACAACTGATTAATGCAGAGTTTATTGATTTGTGAGCCCTCTTCAGTGATACAAGATTTAATATCCTTGCGAGGATCCCAGGAAATGGTGTGAGCTCGCTATGAGAATGGCCCCGAGATGCCAGCCAGTGATGCTCATGCTCAGGCTGCTGCCCAACCATTGTACAGACTTTCCTGTGCCCCTCAAAGACTCTGCTCCTCAAACTCCTACTCATTAATGCACAACGTTTATGCTTCTAAGAGTTTCTTAAGTTTGGGAAATTGCACCCTTGCTTTATTTGAATGTGGTAGAAATCAATATAAATCTGCTTTGGGCTTGCTGGTCAGGTGTTTCTTCAAGACTAATTTCCCCTGCTTTCCAAGCAGAAGATGTCCTGGTGGGAATTCAGGAATTCAGGAATTCAATGTGAACCTGAGCATCAAAAGGTTGTCATAAAAATCACATTCTATTGCTTCCTCTTCCTGTATCAGCTCACCCTCCGGTGATCATTCTAGAACTTAACCTCTTATCATTTATCTTTATGAATATTTTCAGTGAGGGAATGGAAGAATGCTTTAGGAGAGATGATCATTTGGTCAGAGATTTCAGACAATGTGGACGACTCTGAAAGTATAAGAAAGCACCTAGAATAAAGGCTATGGTTTGAGGAACTCTGTGGCTGGAGTGTGGAGAGTGATGGTAGGAATGGCAGGTGATGAGCAGGAGAGCTAGGTGGGGGCTAAGCGTTTGGGTCATAACCCATGGGCAGCAGGAGCGAAAGGAGGGCTTTGCTCAAAGCAGCAACATCGTCAACTGCTTGTTGTAGTCTGGAGAATGATTTGAAAGGGAGGACTTATTAAGTAACTTTTATTTAGTAGCTTTTTAATATTTATTGAAGTGAACATATATTTATAAAAGGAAATAAAATATTTATAAATTATACAATATTATATATTGTATATATTTATATTAAATATTTAATACATAACAAATTAAATTTTTATAAATAAGAATAAATAGTATTTATTAAGTACCTTTTTAATGTAAAGCCTGTGTTATGACATTGAAGATAGGGATGTCAAAATAGCAGACCAGGTCCTGTCCTTCATGTTAGGGAGGCTTTGTGGCTCCAGTGGGTGCTGTGTTAAATCTGAGTGTACAGTAATAGGCATCATGACCCAAAGGCTGCATAGGTCAGAAGATGAGCTAGAGTAGTTGAAGGATTTGTGGGGAGGTGGGAACCACGCACAGTGAGAGCCTTGGAGCTGGGAGTGACCCAGGGGGCAGTGAGGATCATCTGCACATGTTTGCAGTGGAGCAGTTGTGTCACTAGTTGTGTCACTCCACACACTGTGGACAACAACAAGGTCAGATTATCTCCACAGCCTGGAGTGCCATTTTCCTTTCTCACCTTCCTGGAAAAATTCTATCTTTTAAAGCTCAGCACAGATAACACCTTCTCCAAAAGTCCTCCCTAATTCCAAGTTGAAATTAATTTCTCTTGTCAATTCATTGTTTGCATATCTGTTTTCCTACTTAACTCATTCTACTTGGAGCCATATGTGAACTGCCCATCTTCTCCTCTAGACTAGACTGTGGAGGAATCATCTAGCAGGAATCATCTTTTTTTTTTTTTTTTTTTCGTGTCCGGCAATGGATCACAACCCTCAGTGTCGCGCCCATACCGGACCGGGACCGGCAACGGGATCGCAACCCTTGGCGTTGCCCCCACACCTCGCCCAGCCAGTGAGCGGGAACCGGTCTGTATGTGGGATCCGAACCCTCGGCAGGAGTGCCACCACACTCCCAAGCGGCGCACTGTAGCAGTGCGCCACCGGGCCGGCCCTAGGAATCATCTTATGAAGTTTCAAATCTCCTATTGCTGAGCACAGCCCCTAATGCCCAGAAAATGTTCAAGAACTATTTATTAATTTATCTAGAAAGGAACGCATATCCCAGGCTGAAGAATTTAGTTTTATTAGTGTAATTAGTGGTAGACTTGAGAACAGACTCAAGTCCCTTGGGCCTTCCTAGGGCTTCACAGAGTCCTTGCCAGGGTGTGATTCCACACATTTTGCAAAGTCAGTTACTAGAGTCTGTATGATTGCCTTTTCTATTATTATTTTATCTGACTGTCATAAGTTGATTTTTAGTACGTTTTCTCAACTTTTGTGGAAAGAGGCAGAATACAAGTAAATTTTGAAAAAATAACTACTTTTAATAAATAATGAATATGTACAACTCTTGTAGTACAAAGACAGCGCTGTGAAAAGGGGTCATTATAAAGGTACACAATTGGTACTATCTTCTTCCAGTTGTAGGGGTAAGATTTTAGTATTCAGAATGTCTTTGAGAAATCCTCACTAGCGGTAAATAAAAAATTTCACTTATTTGACATTTGATTAACATGTGTTTCTTTTTGTATCTTCATAAGTAGAATTTTCCCTTCAGGAAAGCAGAAGAAATCCTGACACTTGGACTTAAATTGCAAACCAACAGCCATTTTTCATAGAAATGAGTAAAGCTTTGATTATCTGATGGTAATTAATAATTATGTTAATACAAGCAGATGTCCTGTCTCAGTAAAAACACTGCCCTTGCTAGCCTGTATTTGTGCATACACAATTTCAAAAATTGATTTTATGATTTGTTTTTTAAGTAAAATTTGCTTTTGTGAATTTTCACTCTTTGAAAAATTTAACTTGTAGAAATATAGCTTCAGTGGCTTTCTCTTCACTGAAGACGTATGTATAAGCGTGTCTCCAAAGCCCAGTATGCACAAAATGTGACAATAAAGTCATAAATATAAATAAATATTTCATAAGTTGTATTCAGATCTACTGTATGGGCCATACAAGAAAATTAATTAATCTTATTTTAGTCACTTCTTATAGCCTCAAACATGATTATTCAACTTTGTTCAACTAATTTACCCCATTAATTTCAATTGGTCTCAGTGGATTAATGCCATCACTAAGACTACCTTGAAGGCAGGATCTGTTTTTGAATCACTTTATTTCATAACATATTGTCTGGCTCATGGTAGATGCTCAACAAGTGAATAGCTGCACAACTGAAAAAAATCCACAGGAATTCCTAAACTTCTTCAGTGCACAGAACTTGCCTCTGATTTCAATTTCTGAGTTGTCGCATAACTCAATAGTTATGCCCCACAATTTTGAGCTGGAAATGAAAACCCATTTATGGAAGTCTCTCCACCACATGTGGAAACTTTAGGTGGAAATGGAGTCATAGTCAAAAATATAATACCAACATTTTGCAGCACTATAGTGCTTTTTACTTTTCTTTAAAATGTACTATTTCATTTTATCCTCATAACAACCAAGTGAGAAAAAAAGTGCAGGCAGAAGAGGATCCGGATATTATGATGGAGACTAAAGCTCATGTAATTTTGGGGGTGCTCTATAAGAAAAAGAATATAAAAGTAAGAGAAATATTTATTTGGAATGAGGGAAGAAATCACAAATTTAAAATGATAATAAATACCATTATCATATAAAATACAGAAAAATAACACTGTATTTTTATTAATGAATTGATACATATTTATAGAATATTTTTCCATACTGTCAGCAGCATAGTCTTTGACTGCCTATTCATATGACAATAATTCAATATAATTTTTATGGCAATATCAGAAAGATAATTCAGTTTTTCTTTTAGCCTCATTATTTTTTTATTATTGATAGTTGGTATGTGTAAAATATGTGGCTTTGTACATAGTTGCATTTGAGGTTTGTAGGCTGCTACAAGTTTGTGTCCTAAAAACCCAAGAATTCTGAAACTTCTATGTTGTATGATTTATAACATAAGGAAAAATAGTTATGGCTCATTGACAGTTGTTTTTTTTTTTTTTTTTTTTTTTTTTTTTTTTTTTTTTCCGTGTCCGGCAACGGATCGCAACCCTCAGTGTTGCCCCCGTACCGGACCGGGGACCGGCGACGGGATCGCAAGCCTCAGCGTTGCTCCCGCGCCTCGCTCAGCCAGTGAGCGGGAGCCGGTCTGTACGTGGGATCCGAACCCACGGACGGGAGCGCCGCCGCGCTTCCCAAGCGGTGCACTATCCAGTGCGCCACCGGGCCGGCCCCGACAGTTGTATTCATTGGGTTATAGAGTATATTCCTAACAGGAGAAAACTTCCATTTTGACTGGATCAGTGTCTTCCAACAAGTTAAGAATTGTTATTATATTTTTTATAGTAACTAAAACCATTTAAGCAAAATTATCCTGGAAGATACACATAAATTAAACATTAAAGACTTTAGATCACATAAAGATATATAAGATTTAAGTGACTATTTAACTTTTCTACATGTTGCTTAGTTCTAAAAAAGTTTAAGACAGCCCTTATTGATACATACAATAAATCCCTATCAAATACATTTTAAGTTAATGAGAAAATGAGGCGAAGGGAACATAAGGCCATGGGGCAGCAAAATGAGGCCAAGACAATGACTGCAAACAAGGATGATATACTAAGAAGGTAAGCCTAGTACACTTGAATGCTGTATTAGTTGAACAAGTTACTTCACCCCTCCGAGCCTTTGTTTTCTTATCTGTACAATGAGGACATTAGCAGAGTAGTTTTCCACTGTGTGGATAGACCACATTTTCTTTATTCACTCATCTGATGATGGACATTGGGGCTGGTTCCAACTCTTGGCTGTTGTAAATAGCGCTGCAATAAACATGGGAGTATAAGTATCCCTTCAGCATGATGATTTCCATTCCTCTGGGTATATAACCAGCAGTGGAATAATGAAATACTGCCATTCACAGCAACATAGATGGACTTAGAGAAAATTATATTAAGTGAAATAAGCCAGGGGCAGAAAGAGAAATGCTGCATGTTCTCACTTATTTGTGGGAGCTATAAATGAATGAATGAATGAATGAATGAATGAATGAATGAATAAATAAATAAATAAATAAATAAATAAATAAATGGATAAATGGATAAATATACAAACAAATAAGGGAGAGGGGAGGGAAGAAGACACAGCAATCACAGTTCCTTGAACTTGTTAGGGCGAGTGAACAGATATGATGTTGATTGGGGGGAGGGTGTGGGAAGGGGGAAGAGGAATTGGTAAAGGGACATGAAAATCAACTACCTTGTATATTGATAAAGTAAAATTTTATAAAATGAACTTTAGTAAAAACTACTTCATAGAATTTGTGTGTGAGGATTGAATAACTTAAACATGTATGGAACTTAGCACATACTTAACCCAACATAAATATTAGGTAATGTTATTACTATATTATGAGCTTTAAATATTATTATGGTTTATTCTTAGTTACCCCTTTAAATAATGACCAACAGATAACCAACTTTTTATAGTTTTGGATTATACCCTGCTCTAATATTTGAGTTTTTTTCACAATGCTATAACCAGGGAAACCTTACAACAGTGATAATTTTCTTTGTGCTGCAGCAATAAGAACTTGAGGTCTGTTTGAAATAATTTTGAAGACTTAATTTACTTTGAAGGTGAGATCTGTTCTACAGCCACCAAACAATTAAAAATATACTCTTTGAGGGCTGCCTGCCTTCATAAGCCAAATTTCAGAGACAAGGGAGAAAGTAGAGAGAGACGCAGAGGAAAAACAATGTGTGCGTGCATGGAGTTGAACAATGTGTGTGTGCATGGAGTCGAACAATGTGTGTGTGCATGGAGTCGAACAATGTGTGCGTGCATGGAGTCGATGTCTGTCTTATTCGTTTTTGTTTCTGGGGATTTCTCATGATGTCTAGCACAAAACATAGGAGTACAAAATGTAGGCACCCAGTAACTGTTTGTTAGGCTTGAATTTAGAGGTTGAGAATGTAAAACTACAAAATGCTTGAACAATTGGTTCGATTTTTAAACATCTACTTCTAGCAATCTTTTCCTAGACAATTGAATAGTTTATTAGCTTCTAAAGGAGGTATTGAAATAGGAAATTTTATAATAAATACATTAACTCTTATTTCATTGATGGATAATAAAATGTATTTTCTACAATATGATTATGCTAATGGAGTGGAGGAGGCAAATTACGAATAGGTAAAGTTTCTGCCAGTTGCTCTGCCACCTCTGTGTCATGATCTTCACTGCATGTTCATAACTGGATTGTTGACACATCCGCCTTCCAGTTTGCAGGAAAGAAAAAGAGCCAAAGTCCTGGGACAGAAGCTTGTCTGTGAAAAGGAGATGACCTGGAAGTTGTTAAGTTCCCTTTCTCTCATTTTCCATTTGCCCAAACTAAGCCACATGGCCACACCTGACTGTAAGGGAAGCTTGGAGATGTAACCTCTAGCTGGGCAGCCATGTGCACGGGAAGAGGGAACAGATTCAGGATGTTTGGTTAGCAGTCTGCCATATTTGTTATGACCATTTTAAGCAGCATCAATGATTTTTTTAATTGAAATTCCTCAGTACAGTGATACACAATTTCTTTTCTTTAGTTAGAAAGCCTTTTGTGTATTCAAAAGAATCTCAAGTGGATGACAACACAGAGCTGAGCACTGCTGACAGAATAGACAGTCAGACTGCTGCATGAGAAAAAAAAAATCATTTAATTAAAATTACTGTGTTTGAAGACATTTTTTTTCTTAGAACAGTTTAGCCTTTACCCTAATAAATTCAGAAATAGGTAACTAGGAATGATGTGCAGCCATAACAAAAGTTATGATATGTGGCACATTAGTGGTCAACTAGCAGGTGACACGGAAGCAGATATTACAGTCTGGACTAGTGTTGTCCATATATCATCACATAAGAAAACACTTGGTAAAACTGTCCTGATAAAATCTCTTAGCATGCTAGGAATGGAAGAGAAGGTAGTTTCCTTATTCTCCAAAATAACCATGGCAAACATTATACTTAATTGTGAAATGTTGAATCCCTTTTCCCTTTGAGATCAGGAAGACAAGTGTATCTGCTATCACCTCTTCCATTCAACACTTTACTGAAGGTTCTAGTGAGGTCATTGAATCTAGAAAAAGAAACAAAAGGTACAAGGATTAGAAGGAGGGAACAAAACTGTAATTATTCACAAAGAGTTTTGCAAGAGTTTGCAAAAACAACATACAAACATAAATTGTATAAATATATCATTCACAAAAGCACAAAAAATATGAAACTCTTTGAAATAAATCCAATAAAATATGTGCCAGACCTTCTCAAATTATATAAAAAGACTTTATTAAAAGAATGCTATGAAATGGAGAGGTATATACCATGTTCAAAAATGGAAGACTAAATACTGTACATCTCAGTTGTCTCTAGTTTCATTAGAGAGCAAATGCAATCTGAATCAAATTAAAACTTTTTTTTTGACAAAATAGTAATTAAGGTGGCAGGGTATTGGTAAGGGGGTTAAACAAACTGGTAGAATAGATAAGAGTGCCTAGAATCATATGCACATGACATCTGAAGAGCTTCACTACATGTCAGTGGAAAAAGGACACAGGTTTTAATAAATTATTCTGAGACAACTGGGTATCCATGTGGGGGAAAAAATACAACTTGACTACTTCGTACCATACAGAAACACATTTTAAACATTCAAATATCTCTGGATGAAATCAGGGTATTTTTATGATCCATGGCATGTCATAGTTTACTTAGTAACTGTTTTTCTTTTCTTGTTTTGAATAAAATAATGGGGGATCTTACATTTGATGATGACTTACATTTTATAAAATATAGTGTAACAGTTTGGGTTTCATCAGGAAAAGTCAATCTATGTATTCCAAGAATAAATCATTTTAACACAACCAATGGAAGGACTAAAGGAGTGAAGAGCAAGGAGGTTGTCATTGTTGATCTCACCCAGAAGTGCTTGACAGCTCACTCGTAAGCTTCTGCAAATCTCGGGAACCTCCAAGAAGCTACCAACATCCCTCTCAGTTTGCATCATTGGAGAGAGTGACTCTCAAAAAGCCACTACTGGTGCCTAGTAGAAAGCCACTACCAGTGCCAATGACTCAGAAAGCCACTCTCAGCTGTCTAGAGCACTGAAACATTTAAAAGCTAATTTGAAGATATGCATTCCTATGGTCCTCTAATGTTGTTAGCAAGGCATTATAAGGAAGAGATATGATCAGGCTAGAATTAACTGGCTCTCATACAGAAGAGGGGGTTTAAAATCCAGAAATCTGGGGTTTTACAGGGTTAGAAAATCTGACATCTTCTGTGTCATAAGCCGACATAAGACTGCACAGGGGGTCTTTTTTCTAAGACCTCTGTCTTCATCCATTTTCTGCTGCTATAATTTATAAAAGTTTGTTGGTGGTAACGTATAAAAAAACAGAAGTTTATTTGGCTCATGATTCTGGAGGATGGGAAGTCCAAGAGCATGGCACAAGCATCTGGTCAGAGGGTCATCCCATGGTGGAAAAGTGGAAGGCAGAAGTGAGTGCCGAGATAGAAAGGGAAGTAGGCTGGACTCATGTTTTTTATAAGGAACCCACTCCTGTGATAATCGATCCATTCCTGTGATAAAGAAATTAATCCATGAGGGCTCTGCCCTCATCACCTAATCACCTCTTAATACTGTTACAATGGCAATTAAGTTTCCAACACATAAACTTTTGAGGGACACATTCAAACCATAGCAACCTCACATTAAGACTTCTTAGCCAAACATAAGGAGATAGCCCTGTGACAAAGATTAGAATAAGAGCATTACCTTTTCACGCAAGTTTAATGTTTCCGATGCCTCAGTGTAGCTGCCATTAAACGAGGAAGAAAGCCATGAACCAAGTTGCATAGCAGTACACAAAGCACACTTAAGGTCTATATCCAGAAAAGGAGTTTGAGTGTGGCTTACTGGTACATGGGAGTGACTGGAAGCAAATTAAACCAGAAGCCTACAACATTTTGGAGGGAAGTATAAAGCCATAGAAACCACAAGCTTGATCTGTAATTATTTAAAGCAATCCATAGTATGGTGTTTAATTTTATGTATCAACTTGACTGGGCCACATGTGCCCAGATATTTGGTTAGACATTATTCTGGGTGTGTCTGTGAAGGTGTTTCTGGATGGATTAACATTTGAATTGGTAGACTGAGTGAAGCAGATTGCCTTCCCCAACTGGGTGGGCATCATCCAATCCCCTGAAGGCCTGAATAGAGAAGAAAACTGAGTAATGGGGAATTTGCTCTCTCTGCCTGACTGTCTTTGAGTTGGGACATAAGTATTCTCCTGCCTTCAAACTCAGGCTCAAACTGGAGCTTACACCATTGGCTCTCCTGGTTTTCGGGCCTTCAGACTCAGATAGGAACTGTATCGTTGGCCCTCCTAGTCTCCATCTTGTCGAGGCCAACCAGTGTACTCAGCTTCCAGGATCTTTGTAATGGATTCCCATTCTTCCTTTTTTCCAAACGAGGTTGTTAATTTGGCTTATCCTTTCGTGGTTCACATTACATGTTATGTGTATATTGAGGAGGATGAAGGTAACATATATTACCCGTCTTCTAGTTTATATGTTCCTAGATCATGAGGATCCACTCTGGACTAGATGGAGAAGCTGCTCATTGCTCAGGGATTCTGAATTTTGAGCTGACCGCAGTAACTAGATGAGACCTTGAGTAGCTTTCCTTAAGAAGAGCAGGGCTGTGTTGCATGTGTGGGGAGAATGCTGCGTAGGATCTGGATGGCCAGAGGGGCAGCCTGCTATTTGTCTCCTTCTTCATGCATATACGGCCATCCATGCAGAAACTACATTTCCCAGTTTTTCTTGTAGCTAGGTGTGGCCATGTAACTAACACTAGACCAATGGAGATATGAGTGGAAATGACATATTCAACTTCAGATCTTCTCCAACTTAAGAACTGGTTATTTTCCTCAGACACTTTTGACCTGGAGCAAAGACATGCCAGAGACCTGGTTATGACCATGAAGACAAGGACAATGCCTTTGGGCATGGCAAAGCACAAGACGGCAGTCACACAGATCTCAGAATGTGCATACGTAGCAGAGAGGTGCTGCCGGCCCGGAGCAGCTAGACTATGATGTGATAGGGAAGTGATAGTCTGTTTTATTTAAGCCATCGTGTGTTGGGGTCTCCTTGAACTGTAATATCAAAATTATAATCATTGACAAATATTTACGATAAATGTGAGTTTTAAAAAAAGTTATTTTACCACAGAAATTTAACTGTAACCATTTAGCTCTAGAAGTCACTTTAAGTTTAGCAAATCTAAAGGCTTATATTTAAAGTTTTTCCATGGCCCTAGCTTTATATGAATTTCTCTAATCCTATACTCTCTACATTAGCAATAGAAGACAGACTCAGACAATGTGAATTTTTTTATGGTGTGTCAGGCTAGATCACAGACACCTCTGCCCTGTCCCATGCAGGTTACAAGACAAGTAGATGAAAAAAGATTCTGGCAGCCAATGGCAGGGTAGACATGCTTTCTTTCTGATGCGAGCTCTGCCACCCAGCGGTTCAGGGCTGTTGTCTTTTATACCAAAAGTACACAATAGGAGCAACAAGCCAAGGAGTATATGGGTGCACATGTGCAGTTACACTACTTTTATATAACTTGTTTACAACAGATGTGCTGAATCATACCCAGCCGGATATGAGGAAAGGGGGTCTGACTATACAAACTCCATTTTCTTCATATCATGTATCTTTACAAATAATGCCAGGGCTATTGTAGAGGCTCAGTAAACATCCTTTGATTGACTAAAATGATGCAAATGGACCAAATGGTGTTTCAAAAGAACAAAAATGTTTAGAAAATTTAATAGAAAAAAAGATAACTCTCTTCAATTCTGGAGAAAGGTGTTAATTTTGTCCTGAAGTTTGAAGTTTCTGACTAAAACCATTCTTTCAGCCTTAAAGGAAGTTGTGTATTTTTGACACTGATACATGCTGGATTCTATTCTTTCTAGTCACAAAACAGCATTTGGCCATCATTAGGCTCTTCTCTACACAATAGATAATTTTACAGTTTGCAGATCAGAATTTTGCATGTAATAATGTCTTCTATCGTTTGGTTTTCCTGAGATGTCTTATTTTAATTTTAATATTACTAGTGGTAATGGCTCTGAACATATTATCCCACCTCTCTGTTAATTTCTTACAAGAGGATTTTATACTCCAGGCTTTGTTGAATCAGTATGATTACAACTAGCTAGTTGGCTCTGATAGGACCAGCATCATCTGTAAATACGAGCACCATTTGGCAGATTGCAGCATTGCCACCAGGCACAGGGGTTAGTTAACTCAATTCTGCAAGTGTAAGTTCTATATCTAATCAGTTATGCTGGGGGAGGGAGGAGGGGTTCAGTAAGCAACCATCATTACTGCCTATATAGCAAGAAGATATACCTGATATCTTAACATTTGGGTGTGATTTAGTGCCACCTTATTTTATATTTTTGCATCCACACCCTCATTTATACCCCAACCTCTTTGTATTAGTAGCTAACATTTATTCACCACTCACTAATACCAGATACTATTATAAAAACTTTATGTTACATTATTTTATTTTATAACTAACTCTTCCCAACAATATGAATTATATGTTTTAATTACCCCTATTTTATGGGTGAAGATTCTGAGGCATAGAGACAATTTGCCCAAGTTCACACAGCCAGTAACTGGTAGAGTTAGCATTCACACCAATAGTCCTCTTTGAGAGCCCAAACTCTCAACCCCTGCCCTGTTATAAGATTTCTGCTTCACTCTCCAGTTCAGGGCTTCCTGGTGCCTGTTGAATCTACTTCCCTCAGCAGTCAGTTCTTTCCATAACCTGGCATCATCGTGCCCTCCAGCATGTCTGCCAACATTTGCTCTGCTTCAAACTCTTTTTCCCTGAAGGATTTATTGCTGTTTCCTGCCTGTTTTGTCAGTGGTAATTTACTTTCTAAAATCCTTCATCAAGACATCGTGATATGTAGGGGTATGTTAATTAGTTTTAATCCACACAGGCAGTGGTTAGTTGCCCGAAGAGGGAATATACACTTCAGGGGTGGTGATGTGGCATTTAATCAAAAGGGCACTCTCAGAGGAGAGAGTTCCTAGGAAGTTAGATTTATCTTTAGCTGTAATCAACACTAGATGTTTTGTCAATTAGCAAAATGAATGTTAGAAATTAGTTTTCAGGGCCAGCCCGGTGGCGCACTGCTACAGTGTGCCGCTTGGGAGCGCGGTAGCGCTCCCACCGAGGGTTCGGATCCCACATACAGACCGGCCGCTCACTGGCTGAGCGAGGTGCGGGCGCAACACCGAGGATTGCGATCCCGTTGCCGGTCATGAAAAAAGACAAAAAAGGAAAAAAAAAGAAATTAGTTTTCATTGTGTTCAAGATATGTGGATTGGCCAAATATGGACAGCAAATAAGAATCTAGAGGCCCAATAGTCCATACGTCCCCTTTGGAATGGTGACCAGGGCTTGATTCCAAAATGATGCCTATGAGCAGCCTCATGTTCAGAAAGGCTTGGTGGCCTAAGGCTCAACACAAGGCCACTGACCCTGCCTTTGAAATTGCATTGCTTTCCTTTCTACTGAATGTCTGTAAGAAAAAAATGTAAGTGATTCCTTTTCAGAAATAATTCAGGCCCAGCCCGAAAGTTGTCTGACTGGTCCAGCCCATTCCTGGGGGGTCACTGAATAGACAAAGTTCTCCTCGAGATGGTAATGAGTTACCAGCCCTTAATTGTTTGCTTCAAATGGATAAAGTTCTCCTTGAGATGGTAATGAGTTAATAGCCCTTTATTTTTCTCTTCATTCCCTAGTGTCTCTTCTTTCATAGAGTTTCAGCAGGACTTTTTCATGGGCTTGTCCTGAGCCCTCAGACAAAGAAATTTTTTTACGAGAGGATAGTAAATCAGAGTAATCTTAGATGTCATCCGTGAAGATTGTGCACCCGTAGTACTCTCAGACAATGATGAGGCGGGGGCAGAGACTTGCTCACTAGGGAATACATTGCTTGCTACAGCCCTTTTCCATGTGCCTTCCTTGCAGACACCCAAACCTTGCAAGGCCGTAATTAAAGACTCTCTTTCTGTACCTCGTGTCTCCATGTCCATCCTTTGGCCTTGGATGGGTGAGGGCATTTCTCACAATGTCTCATGCCAGTTATGATCAGAGAACCTAAAAAGACAGAGAGGTAGGACTTGGCCTCATAAAAAGATTTCTATTTTATTTATTTGCCTGCTTACTAATAAATGTTTATAGGCACAGACAAATTCAGTCTGAGAGTTATTGTTTTTGAAAAGTGGTAGTGAGATTGTGGGGAGGCCCCCTAGGCTGTTACTTACATCTGATGGCTGTTTCCTGCTGGTGGCTACTGAGATCTATTATGAACTTCTGGTAACTATAAATGACCATACTGGCTTAATCAGTTTGCTGCCACACCCATTCCAAGTTCATTTCTCCTCTTTAAGCTCTCTCACAGTATTGTTTCCCATGGAGATGCTGTTCGTTTCACTTGGATGTCTCAGAACATTCCATCTTCTCATTTCAAGAACCAGCTTAAAATTCCACATCCTCATGAAGATTTGCTGACTCTTTCAACCCTCTCTGATCATTGTTATGGACGCTTAAGGCACTTATGAAGGACACACATAAAAAAGCTTTTGATTATACATGCATTTCCCTGACAGTTTTTATTATGTGATTTAGATACCACTTAATTAACTAAGGAACAAGATTTGCATTAAGTGGATCCCAGTTGGATAGAATGCCGATCACAACTGGCAACTATTTCTTTGCAAATGGGAAGGCTGAGTTGCTGCTTTTTGCCTCAGGCATCTCTGATCTTTCTTGCTGTGGCGCTTTGTTTATCATTTTGTTCTTTTGTTCTCTTGTTTACCCTTTGAGATTTTGAACTTCGATGTAAGCAAAATTGCAAAATAAAGGCCAAGGGTGATACAGAAAAATAGTTACTGAATATGTGGATTAAAGATCAAAGGAAAAAGGTTTTAAATATGCTTTGCCCAGTCTTAGTCCACCAATTTAGTATTTTAATTTGTAATAACTGCATGCACTTACAGAATATTCTGCTATAAATATCATGTTTGTTACTGAAATTCCTCTAGAGTGAACAATTTTGTATGGTGAGTCTGAAGTTGCCTAACCGCACCCCTTTCTCTTTAAATTAATAATTTTACACATTTTTTGATGTCTTAAGGTTTCTTAGGACCTTATTTTATGTATGCATATGTAATTGCATTGTAACAGAACAGACCACGTACCAGTGTGATAAAGTATCTAATTGTTTAATGGTTGAAATATGGTTTATTCATTGGGATTACAAAATCCTCAAAGGGTGGAACCTGTTGAGCACTTTTTTGGATTTCCTATATGCCTAACACAATCCTAGGCACATGATAGGAGGAGATAGGAGGGAAGAGAAGGGGAAAAGATCCAGTATCAAGTGTTGATTGATTAAAGTCCATCTAGCATTTTAAGTATGTTTACTGACAGAGGAAATCAACTTTATATATGTAATTGGTCTCCTAAACATTTTACAGACCTGATAATTCAAGCAAGATACTTCACAGCACTCACACGAACTTGAGAATATATAGAAAACTTCTTGTAAGATAGAGCCAGATTAAACTGTAGATTCAGGTAGCTGAATTAATAAAACATACAAAAGGAGGGCAGGTTTCCCAAGATATTGTTGTTACTGTGGGCTCAACCACTTTATCAGAAAGATCTCATTTAATTTGTTTTACCTGATTTAATGAATGATTCTGTTGTTCCTATTTATAGCTTGATACGATAATGATAATAAAAAAGTATACCCCTAATGAGTGATGTAGGCCACACTACTTAATATCTCTATATTTATCGTTCCACCTTTGTAGAATAGGAGAATCAGTATTCCATAAGCTAATACACAGGAAAGCGCCCAGCACTGTGCCTGACGTGTAAATTGCAATCAACAACACTGTTTCCTGGGTAACAAGCTGAAATAATTTATTCAGAGAGCTTCCCTTAAGTTGTATCAGATAGTCAATTCATGAATGCTGATTAGAGGCAGCACTGCGTGATGGTGAAGAGTGCAAACTATCACCTATACCTAGTTCTACCTGTGACCTTGGGCAACAAACAATTTCTGTGCCTCAGTTTCATCTCTAGTAAAATGAAGATGATCAGATCTCTCTTGTGGTGAAGGTTAAATTATTTGTTGTACAGAAAGCATTTAGAACAGTGCTTGGCAATGGCAAGCACTCAATAAATTTCAGTTAATATTAAATTACAGGCAAAGGACTATGCTAGCAGCTGTAGAGGATAATAACTCTCAAAGATGAATGTGATTCAGTTCTTTTTTTGAGGAATTTTTAATATATTGGATATAGCTGGAGTCAGGGGAGCTAGCCCTTCATTCTACATAAATGGATTCTTAGCATTGCATGCACAATCCTTCTTAACTGATTCCCAAATACCTTTCCATCCTCTTCTACTCCACATTTGCCAATGCCTCCTGCCTTCCTTGAAAATAAGAACTGAGTCACTTTCATCTTTGAGTGTTGTTATCCTATCAACTCCTACTACAGTAATTTCAATGAGAAGCTTTTGGAAGTTTGTTTTGTGCAGGAAAATAACATGGTTCATTCCATGTTTAAGAAGCAAAGTTGTGGTCGCAGTGTGTGAATAGAAGATGTGAGAGGCTGGAGGAAGGAGGAGCAGGTAGAACCCATCCTAATTATCTCAGTAGGACAGACATTGTTGGTTGCCTACCCAACACTTCAGCCTTGCTGATAGCACTTTGACTTTGTTCAGGTATTTGGTGGCCTATGGTGCATCAGGGAATGCTGGGCTCCACCTGACTCTAGGAGTGAATCATAATTGGTTTAGGGAGCAGCCATAAGACTCAGTTATGGCCAAGCAGACATAAGGAGAGGTTGGCTGGGTGGGACCCCTGGGAAATGTTTTCTAGCCCTGAGAAAGAGATTTAGTTGAGGAGGTGCCTCTTTTAAGCTGTGATGTTGCCCTCTATACGTGGTACCTGGAACATCAGCAACCAACCCGTGATCATAAGGGGAATCAGCCTGGGATAACAAGCTGAGACATTGGTTTCTGTATCTGTGTATGAATATTCCTTACTGCCATAATGAGGCTGAGTTCATCAACAATTCATTCATATGATACACTCTTACAGATTTAAGTGCAGAGAAACTTGTTTACTTGAATAAGTAGAGGAAAATAGAAGATGTTTTGTTTTAACAGTATCTCATTTCTTTGAACTCCCTCGGAATTATTGCTCTAGTATCAAAAATTTATTTTTAAGGGGGCTGGCCTGTGGCTCACTCGGGAGAGTGCGGTGCTGATAATACCAAGGCCCCAGGTTTGGATCTCATATAGGGATGGCCGGTTCGCTCACTGGCTGAGCGTGGTGCTGACAGTGCTGACAACACCAAGAATACCAAGGCCCCAGGTTTGGATCTCATATAGGGATGGCCGGTTCGCTCACTGGCTGAGCGTGGTGCTGACAACACCAAGTCAAGGGTTAAGATCCCCTTACCAGTCATCTTTAAAAAAAAAATTATTTTTAATGATCTAACAGCCGACATTAGGTCTTTCTTTAATTTTATTGAAAGTGAAGGATTGAAAGTTATCTGAATACAAAAAATATATATTTGTAATGCAGTCCTTAGACTCATTCACTTTCTCAACTTGGAACTGACATTTCTAACTGTGACTTTGTTTGGTATGCAAAGGTTTTTAACACCTCAAGACTAGCTACCATTACAGATTCCTGTGGGTAAAAGAAATGTCTTTCTTTTGGGGGTGGAAGAGAGCTGATAAAGAAAGGAATGGAGGTGTAGGGGAGAACCAGAATCAGGCATGTCCTAAGGCAGATATGTTTTAGGAAAAAATACATAAAGAGATTAAAAACCTGGACACTGATCCCATAACATAAAGCATGTTTCAGTACTCCTTGGAAAGTCTCTGTGTACTCCCAGGAAGATAAAATTCCAGTTTTGGAGACTGCTAATTTAAATCACTTCTTATTTATATTTTCTGCTATTTGAAGCCAATAGCAATTAATGCGTACATTTTGGTAATATCTGATGAGCGTCAAGTTAATCAATGCTCTCAAATTCCTTTCGCCTTGTTTAGAATGCCCTTTCCCTTTCTTATATTCCCAGTTCTCATCTTTCAAAATTCAGCTCAAGGGTTCCCTTCTCTGAGAAGCTTTCCCTGCCTCCTCCAGACGTACTTGCCCTGGAGTTCACAGGTCTTCTGTGCTTACCTCACATGGTACTATAAATGTTATTTATTTGTGTGCCTTCCCGTTCATCCCCAATTAGACTGTAAGAACCTGTTGGATAGGGATTATGTTTGTTTGACAAATAAATGGATGGACAAATGCACCATGATGAATAACTGAATGTTGAAGAGGAAATGGGAAGGAAGAAATAGATATAGAAGATGCTGTGGAAATTGAATTAATAAAAGACTTCATGGTTAATTGTAGTAATTATGGGAAAATGATAAAACTTGGCAGGGGGTTGTGGCAGACTGGCTAACAGTTCACTAAGTCCATTGCAATCCTTCTTCTTGGGCACATAAATTATATTTCCCAGCCTCCCTTGAAGTTAATGTGGCCTCGTGATTGAGTTCCAGTCAGTGGAATGTGAGCAGAACCAATGTGTACCACTTCCAAAACTGGTCCCCCCAAATTCTCATGTGCAACCCTTCAGACAATTTTTCCTTCTGCCAGATTGATGCAGAGAGCATGGCAGCCTTGGAAGCCGATGTTGAAGGCTGTAGGACGACAGCACAAAAGGAGTATTGGAACCAATATCACTGCTTGGAGGGTAGAAAACGGTTTTAGAAATAAGTGAGAAACGAACTTCTATTATAATAACCTCTTCCAATTTTGGAGTTTAAAAAATTTTTTTTTTAAATTTTAACATTTCAATATACATTGTAGCTGAGTTTCATGTCTCCAACAGCTAATGGTATCCTAACTAGTAGAGAAATCGGTACCTGAAGTTGAGTATTGTAGTAATAGAGCCTAAAATATGTTGCAGTCAGGCAACAATGATATTGATGGGGCCAACAGCTTTTAGAACTCAAATAGTAAAAAATAAGACTACAGGAGTCTGTTAAGACTCAGCCCTGCAGCAAAGATGAGATTAGAAGCAGTGAGCCTCATGCTAGCCTACATTACACGGAAAAAGGGAGAGCCTTAATGGTGAGGGGCCTGATGGTGAGAGAAAGCGAGGAAATACAACACGCCTTGAGAATTCTGTCTGGGAAAATCATTGAGGGTGGTTACAGGTATATGGAAATGACTGGAATTCATAAGTGTTGGAGGAAATTATACTGCAAATCCTCAGGCAGGCTTCCAAACTTGAATGAGTAGGGGCAGTCACTAAAGCCCTGTAAGCCCAGAGAAGACATACGTCTCAACACTTCAGATGTGGCCACTGAGGATAATGCACAAAGAATCTTCCAAAGGATGAAGCCAGGGGATACAAAGAATAATGGACAAAGGAACTCCCTCTGAGAACAGCATCAGGACCTGATTAAGGATATTTTCTCACTGCCAAGACAGAGTTTTCTCAAGATTCCTGTCCAGGAGAATTTCGTCATTGCTATGAACCGACTATTTCTCCAATTCTTTCTTTTTCAAATGAAATTTTTTACTGTGGTTTTCTTGTCCCTGTTACAACATACACATTAGATGTGAGTGACTGTGTGTGGGATGAGGGGGACAGACAACTTGTATTTTTAGGTTATAAGTCACTGGACTATGAGAAGACACTTCCATACTTGGTGTTGGAAAGCATGCATCATCCAGAGATTCTGGACTTTGAGCTGGATGCAGTAACTGGATGGAACTTTGGCTTCTATCCCTTAGGGAGGGGGAAACTGTGTTTCTTGTGTAGAAGGAGAGTGCAGTGAACATTTGATGAGCAGAAGGGTGGACTGTGGTAGAGCCTGCCTAGTCATTCACCAAGCCTATTTCTTCCTCCTGGGAATACAGCTAGATTGTATCTCCTGGCCTCCTGCTGTGTACTGAATTATATCTTCTCCAAATTCCTATGTTGATGCTCTAACCTCCAGTGTGACTGTACCTGGAGATAGGGTCTTTAAGAGGCAATTAAGGTTAAATGAAGATGTAAGGGTAGAGCCCTAATCTGACAGGGATGTGGCCTTATAAGAAGAAGAAAGAGAGACCCACCTCATCTTTTTCTCCTCCATGTAAGGACACAGCAAGAAAGAGGCCATCTGCATGCTGAGAAGACAGCCCTCACCTGGAGTCAACTCAACTGGTACCTTGATCTTGGACTTCCCAGCCTTCAGAACTGTGAGATATAAATTCCTGTTGTTTACGCCACCCAGTGAATGCTATTTTGTTATGGTATCCCAAGAAGACCAGCACACCTTTCTAAGAGGTGGTCATGTGAATGAGTAGTAGTTGATGGAATACGAACAGAAGTGATATGTATCATTTTCAGTACTGGCCAAAAAATCACTTTTGCCTAATTTTATATGCTCTTTTTCCTTCTAATGGCTCAATGAAGACATGCTCAATGACCTTGAAAGCCAAGTGTTAACAACAGAAAGTAATAATATGAAAGATGCTGAGTCTCTGAATCACTGCTGGCAGAGAGTGCCCCAATGATCAGAAACCTTAGTTTGGACTATATATGTGCAAGTAATAACTTTCATTGTGCCAAGTGCTGAGATTTTGAGAGGTCATCTATTATAGCAGTTGGCATCGTCCTAATACAATAGGAATGTTACTAGATAACATGGGTTAAGAAAGCAACAGATTTTTGAGGAGAAATATACTGGTTCAATGTTTTTGATGTCCAATAGGCATCAGAATCTCCAGAGAGAACAAAATGAGGTGTTCAAGGACACAAACTTAAGGAATGTCTACATTTAAGGAGTTAGAAAATTAGGAAGACACAACCAAAAAGATTGAGAAGAAACAAAGAGATGAGAAAAAAATCCAATAAGGTAAAGCATTTTAGGACACAAGGAGGGAAAGCGATTGAGGTGGGAGGTGAAGAATGTCAGTTTCCAGGGGATGAGATGACTTGCAGAGAAGAAATGAGTCTTTGGATGAGACCACTGCTCTGAGAAGCTTGGCATGAAGGAAATGATGCTCGGGGAGCAGTACCTAGAGGGAGAAAGACAGCAGAGGACTCATCTGTGTTTGTTGTTCTCATAGAGGATACTTGGGCATATTTGTCAGAGAGAAGAAATTTGTGGTGGGGGCAGGGAATCGATATTATGAGAGAGAAAAGGAGTAAGAGAGAAAGCCATATTTTTGAAGAGACAATTACCTGCACAATTTCTTTTCTTTTTTTTTTTTTACTGACCGGTAATGGGATTGCAACCCTCGGTGCTGTGCCCACACCGCGCCCAGCAAGTGAGCTGGAACCGGTCTCCACATGGGAACCGGTCTCCACATGGGATCCGAACCCCCAGCGGGAGCGCCGCTGCGCTCCCAAGCAGTGCACTCTCCAGTGCGCCACTGGGCCGGCCCAACCTGCACAATTTCTAATAAATATTTTCTTAATGAATTTGAAGCCTCCTAGCTTTCACATTAGCAGCAAGGCAAATTTCATGATGTTTACCATCCCTTCACTTTTTTCTAACTCATTCATATCAGAGCAATGAATCTTTCCTTGCTTCTTTTTACAACCAAATAATCAAAGTTGCTATAAGTCAAAAATGTGTTTTGTAGCTGTATTTCCTGCTACCATTATTTCTTGTTTTGTGATCTCATTTAATGCTTATAAATCTTTTTGGATAACTTTACATTTAAGGGACTGTGTATTTAGGTCTAGGGCTTTGCTTCATATCTTTCAAAATATGAGTAGTAGAAGTTGTTCCTCTATTTCCAGATCTTTGGAAATTAATCTTCTATTTATTCGTCAAAGGTAAGAAAAAGAATGACTGTGGCACCGATTATCTATCAGGAAAAGGATGGAGGGAAGGGGGTGGGTGGGAGAGAGGAGAGAGAGAAAGAGAGAATTTCCAGTGATTTCACCTCTATTATTAGAAAACTTATATAATGCCTATTGTTGAGGAGAGAATTAACATGTAGTTGGCTTGGAGTCAGTCATATCTACTTTGCATTTTCTGTCTCTGTACAAACAGGGGAAATGAGATGTAGGTGTCTGTGGGAATTAGGTATGAAAATTATGTGAGATAACATAAACACCGAATGTGAAACCTCTTAATACAGAGAATATTGTAGGGGATCAGTAAATATTTGTTTCTTTTCCTCTTCTTTCATAATTGCTTTTAACTTTGTTTTTTCTAAGTTCATGATTAAAAAAATTTTCCATGTTCTGCACATTAACTGTTGCTCTTTAGTAATAAGGTTCAATGAAAAATCAATGATCATTGAAACAAATGTGCTGGTATCTCTGACTTCTAGTCCGAAGATACACTTAAAATTAATCCCACATTATAAGGATGGTCTTAATATTTCACTGAATTAGCATCTTTAGAAATCATAGTATAGGAACAAAGAACTATCAATAATTTACTTAACATTTAGTTGTCTTTTTTTAAACGAAAGTAGTCTAACTCTGATAGCTGTCTCTTATGACAACCAAATTCAACCGTTTCAGCCTCCCAATGCTAGAATTCAGTCTTACAGAATGATAGGATCCCTGTTGTCTGGGAACAATAGGTTATTTCCTGATTGAATATTAATGTGAGAATTATATATAAACTTTCAAAATGCTTTTCAATCTTTGCACTTAGAAACATATCTGTCTCCATCTTCCTCTCTATCTCTATCTCTATTTCATTTCTTATTATACATGTCTCACATATATACGTTGCATTAATCATACACTGCTATTAATATATAAGAGATGTGACATAGCAACTTTCAGAAAATGGAAATGTTACCAGAGAATTATATTAAGAACCAGAATGAGCTGACATTAACCTTTTCAGGATGATATGTATTTCTCTAGTGAGAAATGAAACAAAACAAGAGAAATGACAACATTACTAAAATTTGATTTAATCAAAGACATACAGGAAAAGACCAAGGTCATGGTCAATTCAATAGTTCTTCTTTGCATTAGGAATATGGTCATTTGAAAAAGGAGATTTAAATGGACTACTTTAGTTTAATACAAAAGAAATATCTGGCATCAAATCTATACATTTCCAAGTAGAATATTTCCATTAAGTGGTACTCTAATCAGTATTCAAAAGATTTAGGATTCATTTAACATTAGGAAATTGACTGACTCTTTGTTTTTAATATCTTAAAACATTACTATTTCAGTCTTGAAAGCAACAGTTGCATATTTTCTCTCTTGATATCCACCTTAATAACTCCTCAGACACCCACCCTAATAAACGACTAAGTCTTCCAAACATTCTTGTTTCTTCACTTTGACCTCATTCTGATGTTTAATGACTCATAACACATGACTAGTTATGTGCCTAAATAGGCATATTATTAAGGGGTGATGTTTGAATGGCTTTTTCAAGGGCAGTAACACCAAGATATATTAAAGTAAAGGCACCGCTTGGAACCTCAGGCCTTTAAATCTCTGTGAAGATTTTGAAAGTTTCCCTTTTCCGCTTTAGGTTATAGCAATGTACTTTGGTGAAGTCATTCAACCCTACACTTTGATGGAACTAGCCTTACTGGGGAAATGGTTTAGGACAGCTGCTGTCCTATAGATAAGCTATGCCAAGTTCCCTAGATTTTCCTTCTGTCCTACCTCTGGTTCTGAATCCTGACACCATGATCAGAGTAACAGAGAAATGACAAATTGAGTAAAGTTATTTACAAAATCTAAAACCAATGATAAAATAATATTTAGAATAAACAAGAAATTCCTGCTAATCATTGAGGAGAAAACATAAAGAATGTTAATGGGCACTTAAGAGAACATGAAATCTGAAAGAGAAATTCTCACACAGATCTATAAGGAAACATGTTCACGGATGTTCATCATAGCAGCATTTATGAGAGCAGGGAGCTGGAGGTAATCTAGTATCTGCTGGGCTGGGTGGGTGATGAAAACATGAGGGATTCCCACTAGGAACTATTATGCATCAGTTCGAAGCTGGATTTTCACATAGCAACGTGAATATACGGTAAGAACAGAATTGTTTGAAAAATTACATAAGAATCCGGACACAATCTATACTTTAAAATCATTTATGAAAACTTAAAATATATGATCATGGAACAAAACTGCATGTTTTGTAAGAGGTGGAACAGGAAGGAGAATGGGAGCAGTTAATCATTATGTAGAGCATCTCTGAAGCCTTCCTAAAACAGGGCCCACAGGGCTGTGTTCATAGTATTCTAGCTCTTGGGTGAAGAAATAAAATTCGGGGGCAAAAAAATAATTGTGTTTCCCTCCAATTATCTGAAATTTAAATATTGTGACATTAAAGCTACCTGCAACAGGAAGCATAGAAATTGGAAGGCATTGCTGGGACAAATATGTATTGTGGCAGTGGTGGCCACAGTGGCTGTGCAAGCAGAGGATCCTCAGTCTATAGTCACTCCTGTCAGTCATGTAGAGAGCTGTCTGGTATATCATTAAGTCCTGGACAAATTGGAGAAGTACAACAGATGCTTTTGAAGAAACTCCTTCGGGTTATAACTCTGCATTGCATTCTCCAATAAGCATGGAATTCCCTCAGAGATTCAGAAGCACTGGATGGCATTATAGGCCAAGTTGTAATTCAGTGGGCCCAATTGATCAACTGACAAAAATCTGCCAGTAGACCAGCTACACATGACTGTCTCCATAGGCCACTTTGACAGACATGTGATGCCTCTCATTACTGCTTTGGCTAACAATTAGAAATACCATGGCCTTTATCATATATCATAATTCTATCACCAATACTGTTGATACCACCCCACCATCCTATTGGATAAGTTTATCATCTCCAAAGAGGTAGGAAAGCAGGTAGGAAATCACTTATGAGGACCGTGATTGGCTGGTATCCAGTTTGCAGCAGGAATTCATTATCCCATTTCATACAGATTTCTTTATAATGCATTAAATTGGAGATATATCTATTTTTGCCAGTATTATCAGAATTTCAAAGAAGACATCATGTGAGACTGCTCCTTAGATGCCTCTGATAGGTAGCCAAATTTACCAATTTCTTGGGGGCATGTCACATGCAGGTCTGTGAGCTAGGTAACTGGCAAAAGGTCCTTGGAGCCTTGGTTGAAGAAGGAATAGTCTTTATTCAGCATACACAACACTATGAGCTAAGCAGTCCACAGAGAAACTAGAAAACTCAACTGCTACCAGCAAAGTCCAAAGAAAAACTGAAACTGAGCAGTTATCAGCAGAGTAAACACACTATTTGTAGATGGGAACTCTCTGCCTGCCAGCCTGCTTCACAAACTCAAGAACACACAATAGCAATTAACTAAAAAGATATCTTGGCACACATGTGCACTAACTCCACCCACACACAACTTGTTTACAAGAAATGTTGAGGGAGTCTGACTAAATTATCTTATTTTCCCCACAAAACCAAAACCAAAATTACATTCTATGCAGGGGAGAAAAGATAGGGATGACAACAGATTTCTCATCAGAAATAATTAAATTAAGGTGATAGTGGGGCAAGATCTTTATAATAAAATATGTGCCAACCCAGAATTCTATACTCAGGAAATATATCTTTCAAAAAAAAAAAAACCCGATGAAGTTCAAAAAACCTTCCTCGGGCCTCTTCTCTACTCTCTCTCTTTCCCATGCCTCCCTGTTTCTCAGACTTTTGTCAATTAGCATATGCAAATATGCACCTGGATGTGTCACCTTCTACATTCACCTACCAACAATGTCCAACCTGGAAGTGCTGTCATATCAATCATCCTCCAGAACAATGGGTGGTTACTTAATTTTTATTTGCATAACAAAAAGAGCCCACTACTGTGTTTTTCTCCAAACTAAGGGAGAGTATGCTCCAAAGGCAAATTTCAGTCTCCATTTAAGAAGCTAACAAGTTATTGTTAATTTTTAATTGGAAGTGTTTTTAGAATCAATGGCTTTTAGTTTCCTTCTTCCCTTGGCCCTTGGTTTGCTTGCTACTCTTTTGTACTTCATTTGGCTTTCCAATGGCATCTCTTTCACCTATCACTGTGTGTGTCTCTCTCCACCTTTCTGCCCAGTTTCTATGACTGAACATCTGCGTATCTTGTTCTAGCATTTGGCTTCCTACCACCATATTTTTGTCTCCCTTTAGATGATTGATTCATATGTACTTATTGGTTTGCATAGGTCATAGTTTCAAGACTTGAGTAAATTATGAGGAGAGAGTAGGCTTGTTAGGCTGGGGAAGCAAGAGCACCCGAGGCATTTCTTCCTTCCTTTTAGGGTCAGTCAAACCACATTCCAACAGTCATTTGTCTGGTGACTATGATTATTTGGCTACTTGTAATGAATGCATTTATTTAAAAATACCAATGATTAACCATCATTCTGCAAAGAACTCAAGGTAGCCTTAGAATTACTCTTAGTCTAAATGCATAAATTTGTCTTCATTCTCTTTCTCTCCTCAATTTTATTTACTTCTGTTTACTTTCAATAATGTCACGTTTTTAACGCAAGGAATTTCCAAGCTCATTGAAATTTGATTTCACATTTGCTTTTTCTGCTTTGATGAGGACCATTAGCTTCTGAAAATGGAGCACTGTGCTTCCATTTGACAGGCCTGCTTTAAATACCTAGTTTCATCTTTCTCTTCTCTCTTTGCTCCTCAGGGCTCAGATTAGCAGCATAATGGAGTATGCATTGTTCTTTTTATGTTGGAAGTAAGTGTCTAGAGGCAACTTGTAGCACTGTATTCAAATTAACCAATACCCTGTGAAGGCAGGAACCCTCAAGGTCCAAATTTCCCCTCTAAATTTCATATTAGACTACCTTAGATTAAGCATTAGCTGCTAGTTGGGAAATAAAATCTATACTTATGGACACTGATTGTAACTAAGCACTATTTAATTGAATACAATTTTGTAGTCTAGGTGATAAGGAGAAAGAACAGCTCATGCCCTTATTTGCATTATATTATACTTATGTCTCTGGTATCTCATTTGTCTGTGAGCTTTCTTACATGCTCAGAGCCTGGCAAATAGTAAATGCTAAATATTTGTTGAATGACAATGAACAGGCAAGACTATAGGACAAAGAGGTTTTCAGTGAACTTGCGTGTGGTAATTTCCATCTAGTTTTGTCAGTTTTTTAAAGAGACATTTTAAAGTGAAATTCTGTGCCTTGCTTTCTCCAGCTCTGATGCTGGGTCATACGTGTTTCTTATTCTTTTTTCCTATACTGATGGCATTTTCCCCCTTGCCTTTGCTTTAAAGTAATACCCCATCAATTTTTAGCAATTTTAGGAACAGAAGGTTGTTCAATTCCAGTAACAATGTGTATCTGCTTGGCAGTACTGTTTTCTTTGCTGCAGTGATTTGGATGAATAGTCAAAAAACTGAAGTACAGTGATTCATATGAGGCCTTTTCTATGGAATTTGTTAATAGTATCTGCACAGATAAAGACATTTCTATTCAAAACCAGGTTCAGATATTTGATGTATGCCACAGTCTAAATGACAGAGACAACCCCCCCCTGCTTTCTCTTAATTCTACATTTTCTTAGAGTAATTCTCACATCTTAATACAAATGTAGCTAGAGTGTCAACATAATCACACATTCATTTATTTATCTATTCATTCAGGATTTGTAATAAAAGATGAATAGGACAGGGATTCTGTCGGGACTTAAAAACTAAAGCCACCTTAAGTGACATTACTAGCGGCGCCATTATGGGCCCACAAGGGTGTATTAACGTGGCAGCCTAAGACGGCGCCGGGAGGAAGTAGGGTGGGGGTGTCTGCGGGAACCTTGCCTTAGCCCTTATTGGCTTCCGCGCACTCGTGAACACTGCGTGGTTGCAATAGCTAGGCATTGAGACAGGATGCATGCTCTTGACCTTTAAGCTGATAGGATTATGTTAAAACTTCCCCTCCCTATCTGCCTATAAAAGCAAGTGCTTGTGTGATAAAAAAGGGAACTGCTCGACAGAACCCCTGCCGCGACTGAGTGTCCTTTAATGGGCTTGGGGGGGGGCCGGCGGCTGTGCTCACCTCTCTTCACGGCTCTCTTCCCTGGTCTCCTCCCAATGGGGACTAGAGGGAAAGAGGAATCCGGGCCATTCACTGGCCCACCAAGGGAGAGACTGATAACGAGGCTAGAGCTGTTCAGGTCGATGGGCGGCAGACCTGACAGGATTCTTGCTTTTGAAGCATTTTATAATTAATTCTCATATTTCAAAATTAATTTAATTTTTAACTGTTTTACTTTAAAAAAGGAGTCTCCTACAGTTGAATTAAAGGCTCAAGCCCACTGGTTTGTCACTGGGCAATTAAAGCTCCCTCCATCTGTGGGCCGCTTGATTTGGGTAAATCCAGATTGGGATTATCCCAGTGAGGTATATACAGTTGAATCCCACTGCAAAGCATAAGGAGCCTATAGACTATTTCCTTCACTTCCAGTTGCATCAGACAGGACATCCTGATTGTCCCACTGAAAACAGCTAAGAATACTGGGTGAATATTTTAAAATCATCTTTTCAAGTGCAACAATGAAGTGGTTAGCAAGAAAGAAATTAGTAGAGATAAAGACTAAGTGAAGCAGCAGTGCAGAGAAGGGAGCATTAAAGGCACCTGATCTTAAACTTTTGTTTTAATTGTCTTGCAGGTCTCAACATTTGCCCAAGGAGGGTAATTAAATGAACATAGTCCCACCTCCTAGAAATAACCACTACTAGTATTGTTTTGCATATTCTTCACATTTTTCTCTATGCATACAGATACATATAATATACCTCCTTCTTTGTTTCAAAAATGTCATATCTTTCTGTAATCTGGTTTTTTTTCATCACACACTTTATGATCAGTATTCATATCAACTGTGTTTTACAAATTATTTTTAATAGCTGCAATCTATTTCATTAAAGGAATCATGCTGTCAGTGCCCCACTTCTACATCCCCTAAGCATCTACTGTTCCAATGCATGCTGATGGCCTTTTTGCACAAGAATCTGCTACTCCCTGCTTTCTCTAGTGGCAGGTGTGTCCTTCTGGCCAAAAATAATGCCCTGGGAAAAAACGTCAACAAATGACCCAATGAGATTTGATAGATAAGTACCTCAGCTTCTCTATCCCTCTGGTAGGACAACCCTGAAGTAGTTTTACCCATTTTCCCAGAGGTCTCCCACAGCAATATTCTGCTCATGAATGTTTCCTGTATTGGCTTCCTTCTGTTTGGAGCTCACATTCTAGTGATCCCCGGGATCACTGTCATATGAGCTATTTGCTCCAGGTGTGCCTCTAGGGAATCCAAACTAAGATAGTACTTAAGTAGGGCCTTGCAGTTATTGCCTATTTTCCTTAAAAACCATATTTTTCATTTGATTGCTCTGAAATCTGTACAGCCTTACAGGTTTTTAGTTGGGTGTCAGTAGGGAAGTTCTAAAATCAATGTACAAAGCAAAACTCCAGCCAAAATTACTCTTAAGAATCTCTTTAGGACTTCAGTTGAGTGTTTTTAAGCTTAAAAAAATTCTCTCTCTCAGATTTTCATGGTCTGTATTGAATGTGGCCATGTTCTATGCCATGATGGGATGTGATTAGGTGAGCAGGTGGGGTGTGTGTGTGTAATTTGACCAGTAGGCCACCTCTCTAGGCTCTGTTTACCTAACTGGACATCAGTTCACAATCTCTGAGTGAATCTAACATTCTCAGGTTCCTGTAGGACCAGATTGCTGCTTTGTTGCGCAGATACTAGATTAGTAATTGTGTTTGTGTGTAGTGAAAATGAGGTACAAAGATATATTTAAACATTAGCTTCACATACAGTGAGAAGAGTTGCTTATTCCATATTCCACGGCAGGCCTGGGCAGCCTGAGACTGAGTGGGAGTGGATTGATGTATCCCATCTCCTGCCATTCTAGGGCACATGCTCATTGAGGGTATTGTCAAGCTAATGGCCCACACTATTTCTCTCTTTCTCATTTGGCTAAATTGTATCTGTCAAACATTAGAATATTAAATATGTGTGAGCTGTAATTCTACCGCACTCAATTTATCTGAGTTTCATTTTCCTTGTCTGTGTAATGGAAATAATAGTCTCTATCTCATAGAGTTCTTGGGAGTCTCAGACAAGATAATATGTAAAAGTCCATTGTGAAATGTAAAGTTCTATATAAAGGTAAGAGTTTATTTTTATTGATTTTTTTTAAAAGACTGGATGTATCACGATGGACTATGGCTAAAGTTCTTAATTGTCTGTTGGTGCTGATGAAATTCTCACACTACATTCACACACTTCCCTGCAGCCTGTGGAGGCTATATTGATCAAACCCAGGTTCCTATTTCATTTGCACACCCTAGTATTCCAGGCCCTGGGTGGGAAGGAGCCCCACGTGGGAACTCTGGCCTTGGAATAGGAAGACACTTGCTAGTAATAACCTACCAAACTTTGACAAGCATCGAATCTCTCTGGTTTAATCATTTGTAAAACAAGCCAATTTTATGTTATAGGATAATCTCTAAGGTCCCTAAAACTTCAAGTTTATGAGTCAAAGCAAATATTTCTCAAAGTATGGCCTGAAGGAAAATCAGCTTCATTAGAATTATCCAGAAAGCTTGTTAAAAATGTGGATGAGATTCCTGAGCCTCATCCTGGATTTAATGAATCAGAGTCTCCTAGGGTGGGTCCCAGTATCTGCATTTTAACTAAGTATGAGAAAAGAACATTTTAAGTTCTATATCTTTTACTTGATCTTAGTCTGTGAAATCTAGTTGGAGCCAGCCTTAATGAGCAACTTAATCAGAAAGCTTGAAAGAAATGTGAATATTCTTGACACTGGTTCTTTGGAAGGTTGTTGGATGAACATGGAAAACAATAGGCTTTTACATACCTAACCATAAAAGTATACTTATTCTATATGGTGTCATCATAATTTTTTTTTTGTCTAAAATCTTTTACTAAAAAGGGCTAATAGTCTTTCTTTAATGGTGAAAGTTTTGTTTTGATAGGTTCAAGGGCTTTTTGACATAATCACCTTGGAACTAAAAGTTGGAAAAATACAACTCATCCAAACTGAAAATTTACCCTAAAAGCATGAAAACCTTCTCTTTGCTAAAAAAGAAAAAGCACACTGGCCTTGTCCTTACTATGCCCTGACTCTGTCTTAGAGAATCATTGCCTTTCTTCCTATCAATTGATCTCCAGAAGCAATCTCTGTTTCCTCCTCACAGATCGACTTCACAGATACTTTCATTTCTCTCTCACACTTTCTTCTGCTCATTGCAGCAGTGATCATGGAAATGGGAAGATGCATTTGCACCTGCTCCATCATCAGTTGGAACAAGTAGAAGCAAATTCTGTTGGTCATTAGTGTTCCAGTAACTAGCACCACTTTTTCCTGTGTGTGGTTGAGTGGGTAGATTCTGATCACATTAGTCGAAAACAACAGGTAGGGCATCACAAAGTAAGTGCAATGCAAGCCCGTATCTGATGTTCCAGTCAATCTTCATTCATCCCCAGGTCTCTTTTTCTACCCCGACCCTCTTTTAGGTTTACATTTTCTATTTTCAACTGCTTATTGAAAACTATATTTCCTCCATATTTGTGGTGGAAAGCAATGTTTGTTTACTTAAGCTGTTGTATTGATCCGTTTTGTGTTGCTATAACAGAACACCTGAGACTGGGTAATTTATAAAGGAAAGAGGTTTATTTGGCTTACGATTCTGGGACAGCTGCATCTGGCACGGGCCTCAGGCTGCTTCTACTCATGGCAGAAAGTGGCGGGCAGCCGGCGGGTACAAGCAGATTACATGGTGAAAGGAAGCAAGAGAGAGAGGGGAGGTGCCAGGGTCTTTTAAACATCCAGCTCTCGTGGGAACTAATAGAACGAGAACTCACTCACTACCCTCATCCCCCGGGAGAGCATTAATCCATCCAGGGGGGATCTGCCCCCATGACTCAAATAGCTCCCAACACTGCCACACTGGGGGTCAGATTTCCACATGAGTTCTGGGAGGACAATAATCCAAACGCCATCAGCTGTAGAATATGTATGTCATAGAAAGTATGATTTTACCCAATGACCTTGGGTTAATTAACTCAGCAGCTCTGGCCTTATTGACCTAATTATGTAACCTCATTTGGGGAGCTTGCGTAGCTTGACTTCATATGTTATTTGGAAAGCCTCAAGATCCTTGATAAATTATTGAATTTGATGTTAATAAAAAATATGGATATTGTCATTGATTCATTAATTCAACCAGCATTTCTTTAATTTCAATATATTCTAAGTTCTGTGGTAAGTGCTGGTGATATGAGACTAACTCTATTTTGACCCTTAGTAGGTAAGTTATAAGAAGACCCTCTTTTACACTTTTCTGGGAAAAGGAGGAAGTGCTATAAGTGCAGGAAGGAGTAAATTAAAGTAAATTCATAGACTCAGTAGGGTATCGATACTAACACATCAGTAAAAATTAAGAAACTTTTCCATTTCAGGTATGAAATGGAATTTGCGTTCTTCTTCTCATATTAGCCTGGGACACCTATGTGAAGAGATGAGTATAATTATCTCTAAAGAAATTCCATTAGTAGCTTTGCGGAGGAGATTAACAGAAAACAATGAAAGATTTTGCCAAGTGTCTGCAAGGAAGTGGTATAAATCATTGGAAATGAACTGCAAATCATCTCATCTCCAGGGTGCCATGCCCTTTTATCTGACTGCTTACTCTGTTTCTCCACTTGGCTATTTAATAGCTCACAAAAATTTAGCATTCTAAAGTGAAATTCTTAATTTTCCCCATTCCCAAATCTGCTCCTTTCGTAGTCTTTTCCTTGTCATCAGCATTTGCCTGGTTGTCAGGCCAGAGCCCCCTCTATCTATCTCACACACGAGATCAGACACATACCAGCTCTGATCCCTCTCCACCATGCCCGTTGCTTCTACCTGGACCCAAGCCACGGGCACATCGTGCCTGGTGCCTGAATATAGCCCCCTCATTGCTTCTATTCCTGCTTCCTCCTCAATCTATTCTCTCTCCAGCATTCAAAGTGCTCCTATAAAACAGCATATAGACTATATGCACTCTGTTTAAGTTTTTAGTGGCTTCTGGTTATAATTAAATAAAACAGGAACATTACCACGGCCAACAAGGGGCGGCGCATAACCTTGTTCCTCCTCTCCCCTCCCACTCCACCTCCTGTGCTTCTCCCGCTCACTCACTGTGCACCAGCTCCATCGGCCTCTTTCTTGGTCCTGAACACTCCAAGCTTATTCCAGATTAAAAGCCCCAGCATCTGCTTTTCTCCCGGCCTAGAATGCTCTCCTCCCATGTTTGCTTGGATGACTTTTGTCATTTAGACTGACTTTCCCCTTGACTGCCCAACTGCAAAGCTATCAGCTGGTCACTCTCCCTCCCGTCGCCCTTCTTAACTTTCCCCATAGTGTTTGTCACTCTCTGAAATTGTTCTGTTCATTCATTTGCTGGATGAGTTTTTGTCTCTCCATATAGAATGTGGGCTTCATAAGAGTTGTGCTTTTTCTCTGTGCTGTTCTCTACCACACCCAAGCATCTAGAACAGAATAGGGCATATATTGGGTTCTAAATTCATATTTAGTGAGTGAATCTCAGCATGTGAAAAAGAGAAAAAAATGTATTGGTGTGAGGGTAATACATATAATCATGTAAATAAAGGGTTTCACCGTTATTGCAGTGTGTTCATAAAACAAATTATGCTGTTTAATTTTGTATTTACATAGCCTTAGCATATATGAGAAGCACTTTAAAAAGTATCATAAGAGAAAATGTGATAAAAGAATAGTTTGAATGCTTATTTTCCTTTTCTGCATTTTTAATAATTAATATTTAAGCAACCATTATCTGAATCACTCATCTATAAAATAAGTGATAAATATGGAAAATATCTCATAAACTTTTTTCTCCTGGCAAAGCAATAATTTACCGATCCACTGTTATTTACCTTTTTTCTCTTCAGAAGGCTATAAATCATCAAGTCAAAACTCCTACACAAATCTAATGATATTGGAAGCACTGAATGAAAATGTACTTTTAAGAATATTCTGTTTAGGGGCCGGCCAGGTGGCGCACTGGATAAGTGCGCCGCTTGGGAAGCGTGGTGGCGCTCCCGCCCGAGGGTTCGGATCCCACATACAGACCGGTTCCCGCTCACTGGCTGAGCGAGGCACGGGAGCGACACCGAGGGTTGCAATCCCGTTGCCGGTCCCCGGTCCGGTACGGGGGCAACACTGAGGGTTGCGATCCGTTGTCGGACACGGAGAAAGACAAAAAAAAAAAGAAAAAAAAGAATATTCTGTTTATTTAACGGGACAGAAGAAGGCAATAGATTATAAATATGGAATCTAGAATCTAGAATCTAGAAACTTTGCTAGTCAGTTGTCCGGTAGGTTGCGTAGACCAGTGTTGTTTACCAAATAGGCTACCTCAACATCAGTCAAAGGATATGAAATTGAGTGGCTAGACATCTACCAGCAATTTAAAACATTGGCAATTCCGTCCTAATTGTAGCAAGTGATGTTTTGGCCTATGTTTCATGATTTTATAAATGTACAATATTATTAAGTGGCCCTATGTTTAGAATTTATGTGATGTTCTAAAGAAACTTACTCAAGGCTCCAATCATTCATATTTTTGTAATGTTGAGTTTCTTTATGATTTCCCCATAGAAAAGTTGAGAGGCAGAGGGGGAGAAAAACAACAACAGCAACAAACCAGGCTTCATCTTGCTTAGAGGACAAAATATATACAACAATTGCCATAGCAAGAATAAAATGAGTATGGAAAATGATTTCAGAGATGGGAAGTTTGGTTTCTAGCTGTGGGAAGAAGAAAGCATCTAAGAGACTAACGGCATGGGCAGTTTGTTCCTACAGGGATGGAGGGGAGGGCAGTTCCATGTGAGAAACCGATAGCCTTAGGTGTTGGGGGGGAAGGTGGGCTGTTTTGAGGGAGTGGACTGAGGACAGATAGTAGAGGGACTTGGCCATCCCAGCAGGGAGTCTGAACTTTGGTAGTTTGCCAGGGACTGTTGAAGATGAGTGGCATGATGGAAATTATGCTTTGGGAGGATGATTATGGCAGCAGGAGGAGAGAAGAAAAGAACTTTGGTGGTGGGACTAGTTAGAAAACTACTACAATAGACCCAGAGATGAATAGTGAAGGTAGAAATACCAGAGTATGGAGGGGCTGGAGAAGGGAGGAAAGACCTGAGATAACTTGAAGTAAAGGTTGAAGTCAAGCACTGAACAACTAATTTGATGTGGAGAAGGAAAAAAAGTTCAGTTTTGAAATGTTGAATTTGAGGCCTCAGAAGGATCCCTAAGTAGAGCCATCCCCACGGTCAGTTGGAACCATAGAATATGAACGTGGTTGAAAATTCCGATAGAAAGAGAAACTTGGGGGGTGATTTGAGAGTAATTGGGACATCATATCTGGGTTGCTGGGGCTTCAGATGCACTGAAAACAATTCTGCCATTAAAATTTCACCCACCTGCGTAGAAGGAAACCCATGTCATATTCATCCTCCCTCCGTCTTTGCGAAGGCCAGCTCTGAGGCTTTCGTTTTGGAGCACGGACAAGGATCTTAGCGGCTGAGTAATCAGTGGAAAAAGGCTTTTCAAATGAAGAGTCATGCAAAGCTTGTACATTTTGGTCTGCTACTTCTCGTGACTGCCATTATCACTGTACTCTCTGAAAGGAATACAGCAAAGCAAAAACATGAGAAACTGGAACCAGCACAAAAGCACATTCCTCCTGCAGGGCACAGACCACATGGCTCGAACCAGTGTGTGCATCCAAAAGACAAGATACAGAAATAAAATTATAGTATTGTGATTGTCAAAAAGACTTAAAAGAGCATCCAGTTAGGGCCGGCCTGGTGGCGCACTGGAGAGTGCGCCGCTTGGGAATGTGGCAGCGCTCCCGCCGAGGGTTCGGATCCCATGTGGAGACCGGTTCCTGCTTACTGGCTGAGCGCAGTGCGGGTGCAACACCGAGGGTTGCGATCCCGTTGCCAGTCCACGGTACAGGCGCGACACCAAGGGTTGCGATCCCGTTACCGGTCAGTAAAAAGGACAAAAAAAGGAAAAAAAAAAAAAGAGCATCCAGTTAATGTCTATTATTTTATGGTGAGAGAAACTGAGACCTAGAGAGGGTAAATCACTTGTTCAAGGTCACAGAGCCTCTTAGTGGCATACACAGGACAGCAGCACTCAATACGTTTCTTTCAGAACAGTGGTCCCAATGACACTGGGCTTTTTGTTATTTTGTAATGAAAAAAAAGTGGGGCTATGCCCCTAAGGCAGGAAATCACAAGCAATATGCTTACACTTATTTTTGAGGTATTAATTACATTATTAAAATGGAGACCAATGTGCAAATATGGTAGGGTTGGAAGTTTTATAAGGCATTTACATAATCCTTCCTATCAGGGAAAGAAAGAAGGGTTTTTAGTGAAAACCTGTACATTTGGTTATTTCAGAATAAAGTGGGATTTTTCAAAGCACTAAGAGTAAAAAGAGCCTTAAAAAGATATATATTCCTTTTGTCTCTAAAGATGGACCACTACCACGTGGACTTGACCAGCTATGGAGTGCTGTTTTGCAGTCTCCCTGTTCTGGCCAGAACTGAGAGTAATGGGCAATTCTTCGAAGATTATGTATGTCATTTTAAATGAAGAGTTGTTCAGCAGTTCAATAGTTCTGCCTGAGAAACTGGACTGAAATTTTGGAAAGGACAATCTTTCTGTTAAAGTGCCCATTGCTGCTTGCTTCTGCCGGGTAGCATGAACCACAGTCGTAGCCCTTGTAGTGCGAGATAAATTTTCACCTCATTCCTGCCCTCTGTGAA
This sequence comes from Galeopterus variegatus, assembly GCF_000696425.1. NCBI lineage: Eukaryota > Metazoa > Chordata > Mammalia > Dermoptera > Cynocephalidae > Galeopterus > Galeopterus variegatus. The sequence goes on from NW_007727190.1 coordinate 455,223, forward strand.
AGTGGCCCAGAGCCGTGGGGCTCTTCAACCCTGTAGACAACAATTTCTGTGGCAAACCTGCTCTTTTTTACTCCAGTGACCCAAGATTGAGGTTTTTCTTCTTTTTTTAAATTGGATCCATGTCAGGATGACCCTGAAGTCTTTGAGTATTATTTAACTTTGAGTCTCCTTTAAGAACAAGAGCACTAAACAAAACAGAAATCTTAACACCCCCATATCACTCCCTAGTGGTATTTATTAATCACCTAAGAAATATTGTGTTGGAGTTTAGGTGGAAGATTCATGTTCTGAATCTTCCTTTTCCCTTCCCAAATTATTTCTATATTTAAATGTTTTCAAATGCATATCATTTCTAAAGAGGGAAAGTAATAGATAATAATGTTTTTTAAAATAATAGATTTGTTGAAATAAAAATCAACCTTTTTAAGTGTACAGTTCAGGGTTTTTAGTATAATCAGAGCTGTGAGTCCATTGTCATCATCTAATGCCAGAACATTTTATCACTCCATAAAGCAACTGCATATGCATTCCCAGTCGTTTCCCATTCCTCTCTCTCTCCAGCCTCCGGCAAGCTCTCAGCTACTTTCTGTCTTTATAGATTTGCCTATTCTGAACATTTCATATAAATGGACTCACAAAAGAGTGGTTTTCTGTTTCTGGCTTCTTTCGCTTAGCGTGTTTTCAAGATTCATCCATGTTGTAGCATGTATCAGAACTTCACTCTTTTTTATGGCTAAATAGTATTCCATTGCATGGTTATACCACATTTTGTTTATCCATTCATCAGTTAATAAACATTTCACTTGCTACCAACTTTGGCTATAATGCTGCTATGAATGTTCATGTGTAAATTTTTGTGTTGATGTATATTTTCAATTCTCTTGTGTATTTATCTAGAAGTGGATTGCTTTTTAATGATACTAGTCATCTTTCACATAAATGGTTTGCAGAGTAACCAAAAGTTGGTTGCAGATAGTTTATTTTTTTAAATGGACATATGTTCTTTTATTTTTGTATCAGTGAAATCCATTTCTTTGAAATTTATTTCCATAGATTTTAGTTTGTCTGTATCAAATCAAGGTAAGTGTTTTAAAATGGACACAAATATAGGTCTAAATATGTGAAAATTACTCAAGTGGGTTGTTCTCTATAAGCAAGGGGGCCAAGGCAAAACATCTAATTAGGTCAATAAATCAGGATGACTAAAATATTGATTGCCGACTATAATCTCTTTTTCACAACGTTTTCTGGGCGGGATACCTAACTACGCTTCTCACCATAATTCCTTCTCATTGCCAGGGCCAGAAAAGAATGTAAACAAATAGCGTTGTCAGCAACAGTAAACATGCCAGGTGTCATTTTAAATTATTCTCAAGTGCCAGGCTCTTCACGTAGTTGGGTAATATTACTCCCATTTTACAGATGAGGGAACTGAAGCCCAGAGGGGTTATTTAGCCCCGTGTTGCACAACTGGTAAGCAGTAGGGCTAGGGTTCACACCCAGAAGCAGAATAATGAAGTGGTTAGGAGCGAGGGCTTGGAATTGGACAGACCTGGGTTTTATTCCTGTCTGTACCATGCACTAGCTGAGATTTTAGGTGGGCTTTTGAGACTCACTAAGCCTTAATTTCCCTATCTATAAAATGGAAAAGGTAGTATTGAATGCAGAAAAGGGATTGATAGGTAATGTGTGAAGCATGTGCCTGTTATATTTGCCGAGTGAATAAATCCAGGAGTGTCTCACTCCAAACCCTGTGCTCTAACATTGTCACCCCACATTGGCTTAGTAACAGCATAATAAAGTCACGAGAAGCTCTGATTCAGGAAAGCATGAGGGGGCTGCCACATAGATTCAGAAGCTCTGGTCACAGTAAATACTGCAGTGGGTGCAGTTCGGCTTGCTCTTCTTTCTGGGGGCCTCCAGTGCTGCTAGAGAAGTGTGGTTGTGGGTAAGGATAGTTTAGAAAACACCCTGGTTTTATCCCATTCACGGGTGTTGAAGCGGTTGTGTGGGTGAGGACTGGAAGTGCCCCTCACTATTCTGTATCCACTGATTACGCTCAGGCTGTTCAGGTCACTGAGAAGGAAGCCCAGCGTCTGAGCTGCCCACCCAGCTCGTGTTCTTCATACCTAGCTGGAGGCTGGGTTCTGAACTCACATTTCCTTTATATCTTGATGAGCTGGGGTGTAGGGTTGCCAGACAAAACATTTTTATTTGTTAGTTCTTGTGACCCTAGCTAGGAGAAACAGTCCAGAATTAGGCCCGGGGGTCCCTTTTCTCTTTCTATCTTTCTACTGTAAAGAAAGTACTGAAGCTCCCCGCTTCATTTTTCTCTTGGACCTCCAAGGGCTTCTCAAACTCAGCTCAAAACCAAAGTCCTTGTCTAAGCAGAGGTGCTGTCTCTCACTCCCAACCTAAATAGATGTGACACCTGCTTGCTCTCTGCTGATGATCTTGCCTCGTATTACATTAGGGGCAACTAGAGGGAAATCTCAGGATCTGCACCCGCCAAGTCTCCCAGCTCTCTTGAACTTTCCTGTTAGCTCTGCCTTCCCTCCTGTTTTAATAGGTGAAAATGTCCCCGCTCCTATTTAAGGCCAGCCCCACCCCTGGTGTTCTGGATCCCATCCCTTCTCACCTTCTCATCGATCTCACTTCACTCCTGAAAATTTCCCTTTTCTTCCCTGCATCACCAACTTCTCTTTCTCTATTTGATCATATTCTTCCTCATTTGCACATGCTTTGGGCATCAGCTGTCTTTTTTTTTTTTTTGTCTTTTGTCTTTTTTCCGTATCCGGCAATGGATCGCAACCCTCAGTGTTGCCCCCGTACCGGACCGGGGACCGGCAACGGGATCGCAAGCCTCGGTGTTGCTCCCGCGCCTCGCTCAGCCAGTGAGCGGGAGCCGGTCTGTATGTGGGATCCGAACCCTTGGACGGGAGCGCCGCCGCGCTTCCCAAGCGGCGCACTATCCAGTGCGCCACCGGGCCGGCCCCATCAGCTGTCTTTTAAAAGCCCTTCCCTTCAACCAATGCCTTGTCCGGCTACCTCTTCAGTTCTCTGCTTTCCACTATACTTTTGTTTTATTGTTGAAAAAAATGAATGAATAATACATGTTTTCAATTAGGCCAGTGATTCTCAAGCTTGGATACACATTAGGCTCACCTGGGCTCTTTAAAAAGATCCCAGTCCCATTACACACCCTCCACTTACTATATCAGAATGTAAGCGTTTTAAAGCTCTCCCAGATTTTAATGTGTAGCCAAGGCCAAGAATCACCCATTAGAATGTAAACTCTGTGAACGAAGAAAGGTAAGGATTCTGTCAGTTTTTAATATGTTGTATCTTAAGATTATAGACGAAAGCCTTGAACTTTATAGCTACTTTAAAAATATTTGTGAAAAAGAATTAATTTGAGCTGAAGGGAAAAGGGAAAAGTTTGATATCCATTTTAATCTAGAGTGGGATGTCACTGTGCCTCTCTTTGGGCTCCTGCCATTTCTCCCTGCCTTGTGGATCTTTGACATTAGTCACGAGGAGGCCAATGTGGGGTAGAGTCATATGTTGGCTAAAAGGTACTGGAGAGTAGGCTTTAGGAGATGTCTCTAGCTTGATGGCACCTAGACGTCTATACAGAGAGTTGGTTACCAGATTCTCATCTTTGTATTTCATTTGTTAATTTCTTAGGCAGAGAGTTTTAACTTGTGTATTATATATAGTTTCTACAAGATGATTTCATTACTACTTTTTATGCTTTTTTAGTACCAAATGCTTAGATTATGGATAAAAATAAAAACATCACTGTCCTCTGTCAGCCTTTAGAGTTTGTTTATTCTTAACACGTTTTACCACATTTTTACTGGGAGTAAAATATTCCTGAGAGACCTCTGGGAAGAGGGCACCCAGCTTTGGTGCCTACCCCTTCCCATCTTCTTTCTCTCTCCCGAAGGTGACTCAGTAGCTCAGATCTGTCCTTGAGCTTCATCCTCTCAGTTCTGTTCAGTTAAATAAATATTTATTAGGCATCTAGTTCAATAAATGTTGGTTAACACCAATAGATGTAAGCACGACAAGTCCACTCCTAACAGTTGCAGGGCCTCGGGCAAGAATGAAGCCCATATGCCATGTGTCTAGTGATCTGACATTTACAAATCAGGCTAACAGACAATTGCTAAATAAAATTCTATCCTCCTACCTTGATAAATATAGCTGTTTGGCTAGATTTGAATTTAGAATTATGGGATCCCTTGGAGTTCTACAAAGAAGCATGACAGAGGAAGGAAAACCAGTTGCCGACCTGTAGCCCAGTCCCCTTTCTTTTTTTTTTTTTCCCTTTTTGTCTTTTTTACTGACCGGTAACGGGATCGCAACCCTCGGTGTTGCGCCCGCACCGCGCTCAGCCAGTGAGCGGGAACCGGTCTCCACATGGGATCCGAACCCTCGGCGGGAGCGCCGCTGCGCTCCCAAGCGGCGCACTCTCCAGTGCGCCACCAGGCCGGCCCCCAGTCCCCTTTCTATTCCTGGCTGTCCCCACACTATGAGGGGCCTCACAAACATGCATCTGGGTGCCCCAGCCTGAATGTCCAGGAGGCATCCACAGGGACACAAATAGATGGCTTTGGCCACCCCCACCCTAGGAGTGCATACTCCAAGACCTTGGAAGGCAGCTGTGCTCACCACTATACCACCAATGCCACTCCGAGGCCTTGGAAGTGGCTCTAGGTCATTTGGACAGAGAATTCTAGGCCCACGGTACCTGTAGCATAATCTGAAAGGGTTGGGTAGGGTTCTGGGTGGGCATCTCTACTTGGTCCTGAGGATTCCTCTGTGGAGAGGAGGATCAAAGCCCTGAAAAGCTCAGGTCCCAGGGCAGGGGTTCCCTGCATGGGTCACAGGGCAGCAGGCAGCACTTACACTGAGCACAAGGAACAGTGGGGGTGTAGTCGAGGGCCATTTAGGGTAAGGCAGCCCTCCGAGAGAAAATAATATCTGAGCTAAAATTTTGCAGGGGATAAACATAGGTGGGTAGACCATTATAAGCTGAGGGATCAGCAGAAGCCCATTTACTGATGGGTACAGGGTGCCATGTATCCGAGGCTCTGAGAGTGCGAATTCCTCATTATCTTAGTGAGAATGGAAAGGAGCTACCAAAGTGGTGGGTGAGGTCCTGGTAATGAGGCTATTTTCCGTCTTGTAAAAAGCCTACACTTAATCTGTAGGTCATAGGGAACCCTGATATGCCTACACTTCTGTACCCATTTTTGGCTTAAAGTGTGATTTCCTCAGCTTCTTTTGGTCTCAAAGCATCTTCTACTGCAGAGTTTCTGATAATAGGTTACCGTTCTGTCTCCAAAGCACTAAGGAGTTCTCTTGCTGACTGTCAGAGTCCTAGAAGCAACTCTCTGTTGCCTCCTCCTGGCGGCTGAAGTTTCACTCTTTGGTTCTACCTGAGCCTTTTTTCAACATATGCTTTTATTATATTTCCTCCTTTTCTCTTTCTTTCCGTGACAGTTTCTGGCATGATCCATCCATCCATCCATCCATCCATCTGTCCATCCATCCATCCATCCATCCATCCATCCATCCATCCATCCATCCATCCATCACCAGATTTCAGATGTTTAGCATTGCTTATGTGCTCATGTTCATGTAGCTCATTGAGCTGCCTTAAGACAATTATTTTGAGTTATTTGTCAAGTAGTTCATGGATCTCACTTTCTTTAGGGTTGTTTACTAGAGCTTTATTAATTTCCTTTGGTGTGTCATGTTCGCCTGATTCTTCTTGATCCTTGTAGCCTTGCACTGGTGTCTAGGCATTGGAAGGACCAGTCACTTCTTTCAGTCTTTGCAGACTGATTTTGGCAGGTAAAGACCTTTTCTTGTCAGGTCTGGACAAACTGCTGTTGGGATTGCCATAGAGCTAGGCTAAAGCTGGGTCTCAAGGCTGCTTTGGGTCGTCAGTTGGGTCCGTTATTGTTGGGCCTGCTATTGGGGGTGTGCACAGATGGGCAGGGCTGGCAGCAGGACTGTGGACAAGCAGGTCTGCAGCCCAGTCCACAGGGGGCTGGGGCTCCTTCCTGGTCTGCAGCTGGGTCTGTGGTTGGTGGGCCTGCTACCAGGGTACAGGCCTGCTTTCTCAAAGCGGCTTTCCTAGGTCTTAGGTTCGACTCGGGTGCGGAAATCTCCTACCTTGATCCTGAAGGCACTTTTGTCTGTGGATGGTTGCCAGATCAACGTTTCTGTTGTGAGACAAGGGCTGGGGATATTCTATTCCACCATCTTACTGATGTCACTCCTCTGTAATTATTTCCTTTAGCAGGTATAGAAAGTACTGTGGAGAACAGTTCTGGGCTCAGTTAAAGCTGTTGACAAAGTTGTTACTTACTGCCTGTGGGAGGCAGCACGATGAAGCTCTAGGTTTCTCCAATTTCAGACATTCTCACACTGCCATTTAAAATTTTGCTATGGCACCAAATGGTAACACATCTGCAAACCAATTGTAAAATTTAATATTTTTCTTCAAATTGAGCAACTTTTTAAAAAGTAAGCTTATTTTAAATGACATTTTGTATCATACCCTAAAATATAAAACTATTTTTGGGGCCGGTCCGGTGGCGCACTGCGCTAGTGCGCCGCTTGGGAAGCGCGGAGGCGCTCCCGCCGAGGGTTCGGATCCCACATACAGACCGGTTCCCGCTCACTGGCTGAGCGAGGCGCGGGGGCAACAACCGAGGGTTGCGATCCTGTTGCTGGTCCCGGTCCGGTACGGGGGCGACACTGAGGGTTGCGATCCGTTGCCGGACACGGAAAAAGACAAAAAAAAAAACAAACAAACTATTTTATACCCCCAAGTTCACATTAAACTAACACATAGAAAATGCCCATTTGTGTACACCAAAAATGATCTCATGTATTGCCACGTGGGATCCTCCAGTGGGATCCACAGCAAACTTTGGAAAAAACTAATAACATAGAAAGAGCATGGATTTTGGAGTTTCCAACAGTTGGTTTGGTATCTTTGATCTATGAGGGTAAGTTAACTCTTTAAGACTTCGATTCTTTACCTGTAAAATGTAGATCCTTGACTTACAGGAGAGAATGGGAAGTGAGGAGGTGTACAGAATGTAACGAGCACAGGCTTGAGCAGAGAGAAGGTGTTTCCTAGATTAATGTCTTTTTCTATTTACTATTAACCTTTATAACAGGCTCAATCATCTCTTTCTGGCTATTACAAAAGCACATTTTTATTGAGGCACAATTTACATGCAGTGAATGCACAGATCTTAAGTGTATAGAGCAGCATTTTTTCATTTTGGGTTCTGGATTTACTGTTAGAACTGTGTGTCTGAATGTCTGAACTCTGATATCAGATCTGTATGTATAATGCTTGATTTTAGGAGTATCACAACTTCTGTGAATCTCTATTCATATGAAGGGTGCTGTGTGAATCTGAATTAAAAGTACTGAATGTTTGCAATTGTGAAGTACTGCCCAAATGCTCTTCTTAGTAATATACTTTCCATTATTTCTATTATCAATGGGAAGGCTGGGATTTTCTAGCTTAGACAAATCTGTAATTTGTTATCCATACCTTGCCCAGATATACACAGCAGCATTGATCCGTGTGAACCACTTGGCAATCAGCAACCTGCAATTCACAATCAGCAGCTCACTGGGGACAGACTCACAAGTGTGGAGCAGACATTTAAGGCTTGCTGATTCTGTTTCTGCCTCAAAGTGTAGGAAATTAGCAGCTGGCCACCTTTGGGGTATTTCCACTAGGTCTTGAGCTATGATCAATCAGAAGCAGGAATCAGAATTCTAAGAAATGGAACCATGTTTAGATAACAAGTTGCCAGTTCAATTCATCCTTCCTGACAACAACAGTCCTCACCAACCTCTTTTCTCTGACTCCTGCACTCGCGGACCTGCTGCATCTTTGACCCCATTACAATGACTCTTCTTTTTTTATTTTTTTTTATTTTTTATTTTGTCAATATACACTGTATATGATTATTATGGCCCGTCACCG